>NC_087189.1:8432500-8678021 GCF_035594125.1 Scylla paramamosain | reverse complement strand
TCTCGAAATGTTCTTTCGTTTCTCAAACATAAGGTTTTTTTCATGTACTGAAGCGCTTTTATAGGTAACATGATCAAAAACACTCAAAATACATGTTTTTGGTAATGTTATGATGTTTTTCCATGTAGGGTGTTTTGCAAGCTTTTTTTTTAGCGTTTTGGTATATAAGGAGCTCAAAAATACTTAAAGGCAAGTTCTTGCTAAAAGTTGGTTTTATTCCTATGTAATGTGATTACCCTGCTTTTTATTGCTTTATTGCCTATCATGCTAAAAAAAAAAAAAACACTTAAAAGACACTTTTCTGGTAATGTCATTTTTTTCCCACATAAGGCTACTTTCACATGCAATTTGGGGTTTTGGTAACTAAGAATGTGAAAAACACTCAAAATACACGTACTCGTATTTGGTAAGGTTGCTCTGTTTTTCAATTATTAGTGTTATTCAGGAGTTTCAGCATTTTGGTATCTAAGAAACTTCTCCATATATACGAGTTTTTGCGTTTTTTGCCTTGTGGTTCTTCAGAATCTATAAAACACTCATTATACACATTTCTCGTAATGTCCTTTTGTTAACCAATAGAGAGAGCTATCCATCCATTTTCACGTTTTTTGTAAGTAAACAGTTCAAAAACACTAAAAATGTAAATTTTTGGTAATGTTATTCTATTTCTTCATATTGGTTGGTTTGCATCCGTTTTAGCGTTTTTCTACGTAAAACACGGAAAAGACACGTTTTCAGTAATTTTGTTTTGGAGTCCCACATAGAATGGCTTCCATATTAATTACTGTTTTGGTGACTAACATGCTGAAAAACACTCACAACACAGGTATCTCGCAAAGTCCTCTTTTAGAGACTTTGGTGAAACTTTTGCTGTTGCCTTGGACATATCAAAAGCCTTTGATAGAGTCTGGCACAAAGCTTTGATTTCAAAACTACCCTCGTACGGTTTCTATCCTTCTCTCTGTAACTTCATCTCAAGTTTCCTTTCTAACCGTTCTATTGCTGCTGTGGTAGACGGTCACTGTTCTTCTCCTAAATCTATTAACAGTGGTGTTCCTCAGGATTCTGTCCTGTCACCCACTCTCTTCTTATTATTCATTAATGATCTTCTAAACCAAACTTCTTGTCCTATCCACTCCTATGCTGATGATACCACCCTGCACTTTTCCACGTCTTTTCATAGACGTCCAACCCTTCAGGAGGTAAACATATCACGCAGGGAAGCCACAGAACGCCTTTCTAAAATTTCTGATTGGGGCAGAGCAAACTTGGTATTGTTCAATGCCTCAAAAACTCAATTCCTCCATCTATCAACTCGACACAATCTTCCAGACAACTATCCCCTCTTCTTCAATGACACTCAACTGTCCCCCTCTTCTACACTGAACATCCTCGGTCTGTCCTTTACTTATAATCTGAACTGGAAACTTCACATCTCATCTCTAGCTAAAACAGCTTCTATGAAGTTAGGTGTTCTGAGACGTCTCCGCCAGTTTTTCTCACCCCCCCAGCTGCTAACTCTGTACAAGGGCCTTATCCGTCCATGTATGGAGTATGCTTCACATGTCTGGGGGAGTTCCACTCATACTGCTCTTCTAGACAGGGTGGAATCAAAAGCTTTTCGTCTCATCAACTCCTCTCCTCTAACTGACTGTCTTCATTCCCTCTCTCACCGCCGCAATGTTGCATATCTAGCTGTCTTCTACCGCTATTTTCATGCCAACTGCTCTTCTGATCTTGCTAACTGCATGCCTCCCCTTCTTCCGCGGCCTCGCTGCACAAGACTTTCTTCTTTCTCTCACCCCTATTCTGTCCACCTCTCTAACACAAGAGTTAACCAGTATTCTCAATCATTCATCCCTTTCTCTGGTAAACTCTGGAACTCCCTGCCTTCTTCTGTATTTCCACCTTCCTATGACTTGAATTCCTTCAAGAGGGAGGTTTCAAGACACTTATCCACCAATTTCTGACCACTGCTTTGACCCTTTTATGGGACTGGCATTTCAGTGGGCATTTTTTTTATTAGATTTTTGTTGCCCTTTGCCAGTATCCTTCCTACATAAAAAAAAAAAAAAAGTCGTTTAATTTCCTCATATAGTTAGCTTTGCATGCACTTTAGGGTTTGGTACATAACAGTCCGAAAAAAAGCTGAAATTAACTTTTTTGATAATGTTCTTTTTTTTATATAATTTCCCTGAAATTTTGCAAGAATTTTAGCGTCTTGGTACCTATGAAGAAGAATAACAAAATAAAATCCTATTTTTTTATTTATTTATTTATTTTTTCTCTCTATAAAGAAGTTTTAGCACGAGTTTTTGCGTTTTTTGCCCTGTGGTTCTTTTCAACTATAAAACATTCATTATACACTTTTCTCGCAATGTCCCTTTGTTTCCAAATATAGAGTGCTTTGCATCAATTTTCGCGTTTTTTTTTTTTTTTTGTAGGTAACAAGCTCAAAAACACTCAAAATATACCTTTTTGGTAATGTTTTTCTACTTCTTGGTATTAGTTGGTTTGCATCCGTTTTAGCGTTTTCCTACGTAAAACACTGAGAAGACACGTTTTCAGTAATTTTGTCTTGGTTTGCCATATAGTGTGAGTTCCTTATTATTTATCGTTTTGGTGCCTAACATGCTGAAAACACTCAAAAAACAGATTTATGGTAAGGTCGTTTAATTACCTCATATGGGAGGCTTTGCATGCACTTTAGGGTTTGGTACATAACAGTCCGAAAAAAAAGCTAAAATCAACTTTTTTGATAATATTCTCTTATCATATAATTGCCTTTAATTTTCGCAGAATTTTGGCATTTCGTTACCTATGAAGATGAATAAGAAAAAAAAAAATCCTATTCTTTAATTTTTTTTGTTTATTTATTTTTCTAAATAAAGAGTGGATTTTAGGTTTTTGGTACTTAACAAACTTAAAAAAACTTATAATATACGTTTCTCGTAATGTCCTTTTGTTTCCCAAACATAAGGTTCTTTTCATGTATTTAAGCGTTTTTATAGATAACATGATCCATCAAGTTTGTTTTTCCATAAAGTTTGATTTGCATGCGTTTTAGCGGTTTAGTATATAAGGAGCTCAAAAACACTTAAAAGCAAGTTCTTGATAAAAAATTGGTTTTATTCAAATGTAATGTGATTGACCTGCTTTTTAGTGCTTTATTGCCTATAAGGCTCAAAAACGCTCAAAAACACTCATTTTTCTGGTAATGTCATTTTTTTCTCACATAAAGGTGGTTTCGCATGCATTTTGGGGTTTTGGTAACTAAGAATGTGAAAAGCTCTCAAAATACACGCATTTAGTAAGGATGTTCTGTTTCTGAATTAGGAATGTTATTCATGAGTTTCAGCATTTTGGTATCTAGGAAACTTCTCCATATCCACAAGTTTTTGCGTTTTTTGCGTTTTGGTTCTTTTGAACTATAAAACACTCATTGTACACTTTTCTTGCAATGTCCTTTTATTTTCTAGTATAGAGTGCTTTGCACTCAAAATATACCTTTTGGTAATGTTTTTTCTATTTTTTTATATTGGTTGGTTTGCATCCGTTTTAGCGTTTTTCTACGTAAAACACTGAGAAGACACGTTTTTAGTAGTTTTTTTTTGGATTCCCATATAGAGTGAGTTCCTTATTTATTTATCGTTTTGGTGCCTAACATTCTAAAAAACACCCAAAAGACAGATTTCTTTTAAGGTCGTTTAATTTCCTCATATAGGAGGCTTTGCATGCACTTTAGGGTTTGGTATATAACAGTCCGAAAAAAAGCTAAAAATTAACTTTTTTGATCATTTTCGTCATAATAGTCATTAATCATATAATAGCCCGGAATTTTCCAAGAATTTTGGCATCTCGGTACCTATGAAGATGAATAACAAAAAAATAAATAAATCCTGTTTTTTTTATTATTTTTTTTTTCTAAATAAAGAGTGTTATTTGTGGGTTTTAGCTTTTTGGTACTTAAGGAACTAAAAAACACACATAATACATATTTCTCGTAATGTCCTTTCGTTTCCCAAACATAAGGTTCTTTGCATGTATTTAAAACACTCAAAATACATGTTTTTGGTAATGTTATTCTGTTTGTCCTTAAAAGGTGTTTTGCATGCGTTTTAGCGTTTTGGTATGTAATGAGCTCAAAAACACCTAAAGGCAAGTTCTTGGTAAAAGTTGGTTTTATTCCCATGTAATGTGATTGCCCAAACACTCACTGTGATTGCTCAAAAACACTCGAAACACATTTTCTGGTAATTTTATTTTTTTCCCACATAAAGCTAGTTTCGCATGGAATTTAGGGTTTTGGTAACTAAGAATGAAAAACACTCAAAATACAGGCATTTAGTAAGGTTGTTCTGGTTCTTAATTAAAAGAATTATTCATGAGTTTCAGCATTTTGGTATGTAAGATACTTTTTTAATACACACATTCGGTAAGGTAGTTCTGTTTCTCAATTAAAAGTGTTATTTATGAGTTTCAGCATTTTGGTATGTAAGAAACTTCTTTATGCACACGAGTTTTTTAGTTTTTTGCCTTGTGGTTCTTGTGAAACTATAAAACACTCATTATACACGTTTCCCGTAATGTCCTTTTCTTTCCTAATATAAAGTGCGTTTCATCCATTTTCGTATTTTTTTGTAGGTAACAAGCTCAAAAACACATCAAAATATATATATTTGGTAATGTTATTCTATTTTTTCATATTGGTTGGTTTGCATCCGTTTTAGCGTTTTTCTACGTAAATCACTGAAAAGACACGTTTTCAGTAATATTGTTGAAATTGCTGAAAAAAAACACTCAAAATGCAGGTTTCTGGTAAAGTCGAGTAATTTCTCCATATAGGTGGCTTTGCATGCACTTCAGGGTTTGGTACATAACTCCGGAAAAAAGCTAAAATTATTTTTTTATAATGATTTTTTTTTACAAAATCTCCCTGATTTTTTCCAGAATTTTCGTATCTCGTTACCTATGAAAATGAATAAGAAAAATTTTGTTTTCTCTATAAAGTGTTATTTGTGAGTTTTAGCTTTTCGGTACTTAAGGAACTTAAAAACACTCATAATACACGATTTTCGTAATGTCCTTTTCTTATACAAACATAGGGTTCTTTACATGTTTTTTATAGGTAACATGATCAAAACAATTAAAATACATATTTATGGTAATGTTATTCTGTTTCTCCATAAAGGGTGTTTTACATGCGTTTTAGCGTTTTGGTATGTAAGAAGCTAAAAAACACTTAAAGGCAAGTTCTTCGTAAAAGTTAGTTTTATTCCCAAGTAATGTGATTGTTCTGCTATTTAGTGCTTTGTTGCATATCACGCTCAAAAATATTCAAAAGACATTTTTCTGGTGGCCATTTTTTTTTCCCACATAAAGCTAGTTTCGCATGTAATTTGGCAATTTCGTAACTATGAATGTGAAAAACACTCAAAATACACATTTTATTAGGGTAGTTCTGTTTCTCGATTAAAGTGTTATTCATGCATTTCATCATTTTGGTATATAAGAAACTTCTCTATATACACGAGTTTTTGCGTTTATTGCCTTGTGGTTCTTGTGAAACTATAAAACACTCATTATACACCTTTCTCGTAATGTTCTTTTCTTTCCTAATATAGAGTCTTTACCATCCATTTTTGCATTTTTTGCAGGTTAAAAACACTCAAAATATATCTTTTTGGTAATGTTATTCTATTTCTTCATATTGGTTGGTTTGCATCCGTTTTAGCGTTTTTCTACGTAAATCTCTGAAAAGACTCATTTTCAGTAATATTGTTGAAATTGCTTCTGGTACAGGTTTCTGATAAAGTCGTGTAATTTTCCCATATAGGAAGCTTTGCATGCACTTTAAGGTTTCTTACATAACTCCGGAAAAAGCTATAATTATTTTTTTTTTATTTTTTTTTTCTTAACCTAATTTCCCTGAATTTTGCCAGAATTTTGGCATTTCGGTACCTATAAAGATGAATAACAAGAAAAAAAATTGTATTCATTTATTTTATTTTTTTCTCTATAAAGAGTGTTATTTGTGTGTTTTAGCTTTTTGGTACTTAAGGAACCTAAAAATTCTCATAATACACAATTTTCGTAATATCCTTTCGTTTCACAAACATAGGGTTCTTTGCATGTATTTAAGCGTTTTTATAGGTAACATAATCAAAAACACTTAAAATTCATGTTTTTGGTAATGTTATTTTGTTTTTCCATAAAGGCTGTTTTGCATGCGATTTAGCGTTTTGTTATGTAAGGACTTAAAATCACTTAAAAGGCATGTTTTTGGTAAAAGTTGGTTTTATTCCCATGTAATGTGATTGTTCTGCTTTTTAGTGCTTTGTTGCATATCACGCTGTAAAACACTCAAAAGACACTTTTCTGGTAATGTCATTTTTTCTCACACAAAACTAGTTTCGTTTGTAATTTCGGATTTTCGTAACTAAGAACGTGAAAAAACACTCAAAATACTCACATTTGGTAAGAAAGTTCTGTTTCTCAATTAAAAGTCTTATTCATGAGTTTCAGCATTTTGGAATGTAAGAAACTTCTTTATATACACGAGTTTTTGCGTTGTTTGCCTTGTGGTTCTTGTGAAACTATAAAACACTCATTATACACGTTTCTTGTAATGTCCTTTTGCTTCCTATTATAGAGTTGTTTCCATCCATTTTCGCGTTTTTTGTAGGTAACAATTTCAAAAACACTCAAAATATACCTTTTTGGTAACGTTATTCTATTTCTTCGTTTTGGTTGGTTTGCATCCGTTTTAGCGTTTTTGTACGTAAAACACCGAAAAGACACGTTTTCAGTAATTGTGTTTTGGATTCCCATATAGATTGACTTCCTTGGGTTTTATCGTGTTGGTTCCTAACATGCTGAAAAACACTCATAAGACAGTTTTCTGGCAAAGAGGTTTTATTTCCCCATATGCACTTTAGGGGTTTGGTACATAACAGTCCGAAAAAAAAAGCTAAATTTAACTTTTTTGATAATGTTCTTTTTTCATATAATTTCCTGAAATTTGCCCGAATTTTGGCACCTCGTTACCTGTGAATATGAATAAGAATGAAAAGAAAAAAATTGTATTTTTATATTTATTTATTTTTTTCTCAATAAAGAGTGTAATTTGTGGCTTTTAGCTTTTTCGTACTTAATGAACTTAAAAACAATCATAATACACGTTTCTCGTAATGTTTTTTCCTTTCCAAAAATAGGGTTCTTTGCATGTATTTAGGCGTTTTTATTGGTACCATGATCAAAAACACTCAAAATGCGTTTTTGGTAATGTTATTCTGTTTCACAATAAAGTGTATTTTTTCATGCGTTTTAGTGTTTTGGTATATAAGGAGCTCAAAAATACTTAAAGGCAAGTTCTTATTAAAAATTGGTTTTTATTCCAATGTAATGTGATTGCCCTGCTTTTTAGCGCTTTATTGCATAACTCGCTCAAAAACACTCAAAAGACATTTTTCTTGTAATGTTATTTTTTTCCTACATAAAGCTGGTTTCGCATGCAATTTGGGGTTTTGGTAACTAAGAATGTGAAAAGCACTCAAAATACACACATTTAGTAAGATTTTTCTGTTTCTCAATTAAGAGTGTTGTTCATGAGTTTCAGCATTTTGGTATCTACGAAACTTCTTCATATACACTAGTTTTTGCATTTTTTGCCTTGTGGTTCTTTTGAACTATAAAACAATCATTATACACTTTTCTTGCAATGTACTTTTCTTTCCCATTATAGAGAGCTTTGCATCAATTTTCGTGTTTTTTATAGGTAACAAGCCCAGAAACACTAAAAATATACCTTTTTGGTAAGGTTTTTCTATTTCTTGGTATTGGTTGGTTTGCATCGGTTTTAACGTTTTTCTACGTAAAACACTGAGAAGACACGTTTTCAGTAACTTTGTTTTGGATTCCCATATAAAGTGAGTTCCTTATTATTTATCGTTTTGGTGCCTAACATGCTAAAAAACACACAAAACACAGATTTCTGGTAAGGTCGTTTAATTTCCTCATTTTAGAGGCTTTGCATGCACTTTAGGGTTTCCTACATAACATTCCGAAAAAAAAGCTGAAATTAACTTTTTGATAATATTCTTTTATCACATAATTGCCCTGAATTTTCCCAGAATTTTGGCATCTCGGTACCTATGAAGATGAATAACAAAAAAAAATCCTCTTTTTTTTTTTTTTTTTTTTTATTTTCTAAATAAAGAGTGTTATTTGTGGCTTTTAGCTTTTTGGTAGTTAAGGAAATTATAAAAACAGTCATAATACGTCCTTTTATTTCCCAAACATAATGTTCTTTGCATGTACTTAAGCGTTTTTATAGATAACGTGATCAAAAAAACTCAAAATACATGTTTTTGGTAATGTTATTCTGTTTCTCCATAAAGTTTGTTTTACATGCGTTTTAGCGGTTTGGCAAATTCTTCGTAAAAGTTGGTTTTATTCCCATGTAATGTGATTGTTCTCCTTTTTAGTGCTTTGTTGCATATCACGCTCAAAAACACTCAAAAGACACTTTTTTGGTAATGTCATTTTTTTTCCCAGATGAAGCAAGTTTCTCATGTAATTTGGCATTTTCGTAACTAATAATGTGAAAAACACTCAAAATACACAATTTGGTAAGGTAGTTCTGTTTATCGATTAAAAGTGTTATTCATGCATTTCATCATTTTGGTATGAAAAAATTTCTCTATATACACGAGTTTTTGCGTTTATTGCATTGTGGTTCTTTTAAAACTATAAAACACTCATTATACACGTTTCTCGTACTGTCCTTTTGTGTCCTAATATAGAGTGCTTTACATCCATTTTTGCATTTTTTGTAGGTAACAAGCTCAAAAACACTCAAAATATATCTTTTTGGTAATGTTATTTTACTTCTTCATATAGGATGATTTGTATCCGCTTTAGCGTTTTTCTACGTAAAACACAGAAAAGACATTTTCAGTAATTATATTTTGGATTCACATATTGACTGACTTCCATATTATTTATCGTTTTGGTGCCTAACATGCAGAAAAACACTAAAAACACAGGTTTCTGGTAAAGTCGTTTATCTTCCTTACATAGGTGGCTGTGCATGCACTTTAGGGTTCGGTACATAACAATCCGAAAAAAAAGCTCTAATTAACTTTTATGATAATGTTCGTTTTTCCACATAAAATCCTTGAATTTTGGCAGAATTTCGGCATCTCGGTACCTATGAAGATGAATAACAAAAAAAAAAAAATCCCATTTTTTCATTTTTTCATTATTATTATTTTTTTCATAAAGAGTGTTATTTGTGGGTTTTAGGTTTTTGGTACTGAAAAAACTTAATAATCACTCATAATACACGTTTCTCGTAATGTTCTTTCGTTTCCCAAACATAAGGTTCTTTGCATGTATTTAAGCATTTTTATAGATAACATGATCAAAAACACTCAAAACACATGTATTTGGTAATGTTATTCGGTTTCTCCACAAAATGTTTTTTGCATGCGTTTTAGCGTTTTGGTATGTAAGGAGCTCAAAAACACTTAAAGGCAAGTTCTTGGTAAAATTTGGTTTTATTCCCATGTAATGTGATTCCTCTGGCTTTTAGTGCTTTATTGCGTAACACGCTCAGAAACACAGAAAACACATGCAAAGCCTCCAATATGAGGAAATCTTTCTTTTGAGTGTTTTTCAGCATATTAGGCACCAAAACGATAAATAATAAGTAATTCACTCTATATAGGAATCCAAAAGAAAATTACTGAAAACGTGTCTTCTCAGTGTTTTACGTAGAAAAACGCTAAAACTGATACAAACCAACCAATATCAAGAAGCAGAAAAACATTACCAAAAATGTATGTTTTGAGTGTGTTTGAGCTTGTTACCTATAAAAAAACGCGAAAATGGATACAAAGATACAAAGATATGATATTTTTTTTTCATTCTTATTCATATTGACAGGTAACGAGGTGCCAAAATTCGGGCAAAGTTCAGGAAATTATATGAAATAAGAATATTATCCAAAATTTTTTTTAATAATGTTCTTATTTCATATAATTTCCTGAACTTTGCCCGAATTTTGGCACCTCGTTACCTGTGAAGAGAAAGAATGAAAAAAAATATTGTATTTTTTATTTATTTTTTTATTTTTTTCTCAATAAAGACTGTAATTAGTGGCTTTTAGCTTTTTAGTACTTAATGAACTTAAAAACACTCATAATACACGTGTCTCGTAATGTCCTTTCGTTTCCCAAAAATAGGGTTCTTTGCATGTATTTAAGCGTTTTTATTGGTAACATTATCAAAAACACTCAAAATACATGTTTTTGGAAATGTTTTTCTGTTTCACCATAAAGTGTATTTTGCATGCATTTTTGTGTTTTGGTATACAAGGAGCTCCAATACACTGAAAGGCAAGTTCTTGTTAAAAATTGGTTTTATTCATATGTAATGTGATTGCCCTGCTTTTTAGTGCTTTATTGCCTAACACGCTCAAAAACACTCAAAAGACATTTTTCTCGTAATGTCATTTTTTTCCCACATAATGCTGGTTTCGCATGCAATTTGGGGTTTTGGTAACTAAGGATGTGAAAAGCACTCAAAATACACGCATTTAGTAAGATTGTTCTGTTTCTCAATTAAGAGTGTTGTTCCAGAGCTTCAGCATTTTGGAATGTAAGAAACTTCTCTATATACACGAGTTTTTGCGTTTTTTGCCTTGTAGTTCTTGTGAAACTATAAAACACTCATTATACACATTTCACGTAATGTCCTTTTCCTTCCCAATATAGAGTGCTTTCCATCCATTTTTGTGTTTTTTGTAGGTAACAATTTTAAAAACACTCAAAATATACCTTCTTGGTCAAAGTTGGTTTTATTCCCATGAAATGTGATTTCCCTGCTTTTTAGTGCTTTATTGCCTAACACGCTGAAAAACACTCAAAAGACACTTCTGGTAATGTAATTTTTTTTCCCACATAAAGCTAGTTTCGCATGCTATTTGGGATTTTGCTAAGAATGTGAAAAAGACTAAAAATACACGCTTTTGGTAAGGTTGTTCTGTTTCTCAATTAAGATTGTTATTCATGAGTTTCAGCATTTTCGTATCTAAGAAACTTCTTTATATACACGAGTTTTTGCGTTTTTTGCCTTGTGGTTCTTGTGAACCACAAATTCTTTTGCTCAAAAATAATAAGATACTCATTATACACGTTTCATCTAATGTCCTTTTTGTTTCCCAAAAGGTTTGCATTTATTTTCACGTTTTTTGTAGGTAACAAGCTCAAAAACTCTCAAAATAAAGCTTTTTTTTGCAATGTTATTCTATTTTTTTTTTTTTTTCATATTGGTTGGTTTGCATCCGTTTTAGCGTTTTTCTACGTAAAACACCGAAAAGACAGTAATTTTGTTTTGGATTCCCATATAGAGTGACTTCCATGTTATTTATCGTTTTGGAGACTAACATGCTAAAAACACTCATATGACAGTTTTCTGGCAAATACGTTTGATTTCCCCATATAGGTGGTTTTGCATGCACTTTAGGGTTTGCTACATAACATTCGAAAAAAAAAGCTAAAATTAACTTTTTTGATAATGTTATTTCACAAAATTTATGAATTTTGCCCGAATTTTGGCATCTCGGTATCTGTGAAGATGAATAAGAAAAAAAAAAAATATCGTATTTTTTTTATTTATTTATTTATTTTTTCTCAATAGAGAGTTATTTGTGGCTTTTAGCTTTTTGGTACTTAATGAATTTAAAAACACTCATAATACACGTTTCTCGTAATGTCCTTTTGTTTCCTACAAATAGGATTCTTAGCATGTATTTAAGCGTTTTATTGGTAACATGATCAAAAACACTCAAAATACATGTTTTTGGTAATGTTATTGTTTCTCCATAAAGTGTGGTTTGCATGCGTTTTGGTAAATAATTAGCTCAAAAACACTTAAACGCAAGTTCTTGGTAAATATTGGTTTTATTCCCATGTAATATGATTCCCTTTCTTTTTAGTGCTTTACTGCTTATCACGCTCAAAAACACTCAATAAATACTTTTCTGAAAATGTCTTTTTTTTTTTTTTACCACATAAAGGCGGTTTTGCAATCAATTTGGGTTTTGGGTAACTAAGAATGTGAAAAGCACTCAAAATATACGCATTTAGTAAGGTTGTTCTGTTTCTCAATTAAGAGTGTTATTGATGAGTTTCAGCATTTTGGTATCTAGGAAACTTCTCCATATGCACGATTTTTGCGTTTTTTGCCTTATTTTTCTTTTGAACTATAAAAGACTCATTATACACTTTTCTTGCAATGTCCCTTTCTTTCCCAATATAGAGTGCTTTGCATCAATTTTCGCGTTTTTTTTTCTAGGTAACAAGCTCAAAAACACTAAAAATGTACCTTTTTTGGTAATATTTTTATATTTCTTGATATTGTTTGGTTTGCATCCGTTTTAGCGTTTTTTTTTTACGTAAAATACTGAGAAGACACGTTTTAAGTAATTTTGTTTTGGAGTCATTCAATTTCCTCATATAGGAGGCTTTGCATGCTCTTTAGGGTTTGGTACATAAGACTCCGAAAAAAAAGAAGCTAAAATCAACTTTTTTGATAATATTCTTTTATCATATAATTGCCCTGAATTTTCCCAGAATTTTGTCATCTCGGTTCCTATGAAAATGAATGACAAAAAAAAAATTCAATTTTTTATTTTTTTGATTTATTTATTTATTTTTTCTAAATAAAGTGTGTTATTTGTGGGTTTAATTTTTCGTACTTAAGGAACTTAAAAACACTCATAATACACGTTTTTCGTAATGTTGTTTCCCAAACATAAGGTTCTTTCTATGTATTTAAGCGTTTTTATAGATAACATCATCAAAAACACTCAAAAATACATGTCTTTGGTAATGTTATTCTGTTTCTCCATAAAGTCTGTTTTGCAGGCGTTTTAGCGTTTTGATATATAAGGAGCTAAAAAACACTTAAAGGCAAGTTCTTGGTAAAAATTGGTTTTATTCGAATTTAATGTGATTCCCCTGCTTTTTAGTGTTTTATATCCTATCACGCTCAAAAACACTCAAAAGCCTTTTTTTTTGATAATGTCATTTTTTCCCACATAAATCTGGCTTCGCATGCAATTTTTTTTTTTTTTTTTAACTAAGAATGTGAAAAGCTCTCAAAATACACGCATTTAGTAAGGTTGTTCTGTTTCTATATTAAGAGTGTTATTCATGAGTTTCAGCATTTTGGTATCGAAGAAACGTATCCATATATACGAGTTTTTGCGTTTTTTGCCTTGTGGTTCTTGTGAAACCATAAAACACTCATTATACACGTTTCTCGTAAAGTCCTTTTGTTTCCCAATATAGAGTGCTTTGCATCCATTCTCGCGTTTTTTGTGGTTAACAGGCTGAAAAACACTCAAAATATACCTTTTTGGTAATGTTATTCTATTTCTTCATATTGGTTGGTTTGCTTCCGTTTTAGCGTTTTTGTACGTAAAACACGGAAAAGACACGTTTTCAGTAATTTTGTTTTGAATTCCCATATTGAGTGACTTCCATATTATTTATCCTTTTGATGCCTAACATGCTAAAAAAGAAAACACTCAAAAGAGAGGTTTCTGATAAAGTCGTGTAATTTCCCCATACAGGTGGTTTTGGATGCACTTTAGGGTTTGGTAAATAACAGTCCGAAAAAAAAAGCTTAAATTAACTTTTTAATAATAATCTTTTATCATATAAGTGCCCTGAATTTTGCCAGAAATTTGGCATCTCGGTACCTATGAAGATCAATAAAAAAAAATAAAAAAAATTCCTATTTTTCTATTTATTTATTTATTTTTTTTTTTCTAAATAAAGAGTGTTACTTGTGGGTTTTAGGTTTTTGGTTCTTAAGGAACTTAAAATCACTCATAGTACACGTTTCTCTAATATCCTTTCCTTTCCAAAACATAAGGTTATCTGCATGTATTTAAGTGTTTTTATAGATAATATGATTAAAAAACACTCAAAATACCTGTTTTTGGTTATGTTAATTTGTTTCTATATAAAGTGTGTTTTGCATGCGTTTTAGCGCATATAAAGAGCTAAAAAAAACACTTAAAGGCAAGTTCTTGGTAAACGTTGATTTTATTCCATGTAATGTGATTGCCCTGTTTTTTAGTGCTTTATTGCCTAACACTCTCAAAAACACTCAGAAGACTCTTTTCTGGTAATGTCATTTTTTTCCCATATAAAGCTATATTTGCATGGAATTTCGTTTTATTTTAACTAAGAATGTGAAAAAACACTCAAAATACACGCATTTAGTAATGCTGTTCTGTTTGTTAATTAGAAGTGTTATTCATAAGTTTCAGCATTTTGGTATCTAAGAAACTTCTCCATATAAACAAGTATTTGTTTTTTGCCTTGTGGATCTTGTGAAACTATAAAACACTCATTATACACGTTTCTCTTAATATCCTTTTGTTTCCCAATATAGAGTGATTGGCATGCATTTTCGCGTTTTTTTTGTAGGTAACAAGTTCAAAAACACTCAAAATATACGTTTTTGGTGATGTTTTTCTATCTCTTCGTATTGGTTGGTTTGCATCCGTTTTAGCGTTTTTCTACGTAAAACACTGAGAAGACATGTTTTCAGTAATTTTGTTTTGGATTCCCATATTGACTGATTTCAATGGTATTTATCGTTTTGGTGCCTGACATGCTAAAAAAAACACTCAAAAGACAGGTTTTTTGTAAAGTCGTTTAATTTCCATATATAGGTGGCTTTGCATGCACTTCAGGGTTTGTTTTTTTGTTTATTTATTTTTTTCTCTATAAAGAGTGTTATTTGTGGGTTTTAGATTTTTGGTACTTAAGGAACTTAAAAACACTCATAATACACGTTTCTCATAATGTCCTTTCGTTTCCCAAATATAGGGTTCTTTGCATGTATTTAAGCGTTTTTATAGGTAACATGATCATAAACACTCAAAATACATATTTTTGGTAATGTTTTTCTGTTTCTCCATAAAGGGTATTTTGCATGCGTTTTAGTGTTCCAATATGTAAGGAGCTCAAAAACACTTAAAGCTAAGTTCATGTAATGTGATTTGCCCTGCTTTTTAGTGCTTTATTGCCTAACACGCTCAAAAATACTCAAAAGACACTCTTCAGGTAATATGATTTTTTTTTTCCACATAAAGCTAGTTTCACATGCAATTTGGGGTTTTGGTAACTAAGAATGTAAAAAACACTCAAAATACACGCATTTGCTAAGGTTGTTCTTTATCTCAATTAAGAGTGTTATTCATGAGTTTCAGCGTTTTGGTACCTAAGAATCTCAAAAACACTCATAATGCACGTTTCTCGTAATGTCGCTCTTTTTCTTCATATAAGGTGCTTTGCATGCATTTTGGCATTTTTTTTCACGTAATAGTTAAAAAACACTGAAAATACACGCTTTTGGTAATAAGAACATAAGAACATAAGAAATAAGTAAATCTGCAAGAAGGCATCAGGCCTAGAAGTGGCACTACTTGTATGAAATATGCCTACCTATTTCCACCTATCATCCCCATCCATAAATGTGTAATTTTCCCTTACTATTCCCAAATGCCTCAGCACTAACAGCTTGATTACTACGTCCGTTCCAATCATCTACTACTCTATTTGAGAACCAATTCCTTCCTGTCTCCTTTTTGAACATCAAGTTTTCAGGCTTGAACCCGTTTTTCTTGTTCTATCATATTTACAGATTCTAAGAATTTTCCTTATGTTCCCTTTATTATTACCCATATACCACTAAAAGACTTCTATTAGGTCCACTCTTAACCAACGTCTCTTTAAAGAATGTAAATTTAAGAGCATGAATATCGCTTCGTAAGGAATATTCCTCATCCTCTGTATCCTTTTAGTCATTTTCCTTTGTACTGATTCTAATAGACCTTTATCCTTCCTGTGATGTGGTAACCAGAATTGGATAGCGTAGTCTATATGAAGTCTGACCAGCGCCAAATGTAACTTTAATATTACCTCGGGAGTTCTACATTTAGCACTCCTGAAAATGAATCATAATACACTATTTGCTTTGTTTCTGGCCTCTTTCTATTGCTTTCTTAGACGGAGTTCAGATATAACCTTAAATCTCAAATCTTTTACTTACCCTGAACCTACCAGAACTTGGTTGTTCATTATGTAACTACTGTGTGGGTTTCTTCTACTTACGCTAATTGCTTTTCATTTGTTGACATTAAACTGCATTTACCATCTGTCCGTCCATTCGTTCAACCTATTCAAATCTGCCTGCAAGGCGATGGTATGCGATTCTGACCTAATTAATCTACATATTCTCGTGTCATCCGCAAATTTACTAACAACACTACTAATTCCACTATCCAAGCCATTGACATATATTACAAACAACATCGGCCCTAATAGTAATAATCCATTTCTCACCCCACTAATTACTTGACCCCACTCCGATTTAGAGCCGTTTATTACAACACTCTGTCGCCTGATGCTTAGCCATGACTTTATCCAATCTAAACACTTCATATCTCTCGTGCGCCCTAACATTTCTCATTAGCCTCTGATGGGGTACCTTGTCAAACGCTTTACTAAAGTCCTGATATAGGATGCCATAACTATCACTATTATCTGCCGCCTTGTAAACCTTACTGTATAAACTTACCAAGTTTCTCATGTAAGATTCCAGAAGCCGTGCTGTAACTGAGTTATCAAGTTATGTTTCTCTAAATGCTCTTAAATGTTCTTCGCTATTATTGACTCCATTATTTTACATTCAACAGAAGTTAAGCTGATAAGTTAGACGTTAAAGTTTTATCTCCTTTCGTAAAGGTAGGTACTGTATTTGCCTGCCTGCAAATTACCGATACCTCACATGACTAAAGTGATTTCCTTAGGACAGAAACTAACAGATTTTTCCTTTCCTTAAATACTGTGGAATATATTTTATCTGGTCCTGATGACTTGAACTTTTCAACTTATCTATCTCCTGTTCCACTATCTCTTTTAGTTATGGTAATATCTGTCAGCTTCTCATCCTCTTCTACTTTAAATATCTTCTCACTATTCGGCAAATCCTGCATGTTTTCCTGGGCAAAGACAATTAAAAAATACTCGCTCACAATTTTACTAATCTCCTCTCAACAACTAATCAGGTCCCATTCTGCTGTCTTTAAGGAACTATTGTTTCTCTATTCTTCGTCTTATATGCCTGATAAAATCCTTTGAGGTCCGTCATCGCTTGGCTGGCTACCTTTAATTCATAACTATTTTTAGCTTTCCTTGTTAAACTCCTGACTTTTCTAATTCATTATATTATGGCCTTAAAACCACTTCCCTTGTCTTTAATCTCATATATACTTCTCCTTCGCCCTATGTAGTGTTTTAATTGAGACACAGAGCAACCTTACTAAATGCGTGTCAAAAACACTAAAAGGGAAGTTCTTCGTAAAAGTTGGTTTTATTCCCATGTAATGTGATTGCCCTGCTTTTTAGTGCTTTATTGCCTAACACGCTCAAAAATACTCAAAGACAATTTTCTGGTAATGTCATTTTTTTCCCACATAAAGCTAGTTTCGCATGGAATTTTGGGTTTTGGTAACTAAGAATGTAAAAAAACACTCAAAATACACGCATTTAGTAAGGTTGTTCTGTTTCTTGATTAAGAGTCTTATTCATGAATTTCAGTATTTTGGTATCTTAGAAACTTCTCCATACAGTCGAGTTTTTGCGTTTTTTGCCTTGTGATTCTGGTGAAACTATAAAACACTCATTATACACGTTTCTCGTTATATCCTTTTTTTTCCTTATATAGCGTGCTTTGCATATATTTTCGCGTTTTTTTTATGTAACAAGCTCAAGAACACACAAAATATATTTTTTGGTAATGTTATTCTATTTCTTCATATTGGTTGGTTTGCATCCGTTTTAGCGTTTTTCTACGTAAATCTTTTAAAAGACACGTTTCCAGTAATTTCGTTTTGGATTTCCATATAAAGTGACTTTCATATTATTTATCGTATTATTGCCTAACATGCTTTTTGGTGCCTTTTGCCTCCCAATATAGAGTGCTTTCCATCTATTTTCGCTTTTTTTGTAGGTAACAATTTCAAAAACACTCAAAATTATTCTATTTTTTTCATTTTGGTTGGTTTCCATCCGTTTTAGCGTTTTCTACGTAAAACACCGAAAAGACACGTTTTCAGTAATTTTGTTTTGGATTCTCATATAGATTGACTTCCTTGGGTTTTATCGTGTTGGTTCCTAACATGCTGAAAAACACTCAAAAGACAGTTTTCTGACAAAGACGTTTAATTTCCCCATATAGGTGGCTTTGCATGCAATTTAGGGGTTTGGTACATAACAGTCCGAAAAAAAAGCTAAATTTAACTTTTTTGATAATGGTCTTATTTCATATAATTTCCTGAACTTTGCCCGAATTTTTGCACCTCCTTACGTGTGAAGATGAACAAGAATGAAAAATAAATATCGTATTTTTTTTTATTTATTTATTTTTTTCTTAATAAAGAGTGGAATTTGTGGCTTTTAGCTTTTTCGTACTTAATGAACTTAAAAACACTCATAATACACGTTTCTCGTAATGTCCTTTTGTTTCCTAAAAATAGGGTTCTTTGCAGGTATTTAAGCGTTTTTATTGGTAACATGATCAAAAACACTCAAAATACATGTTTTTGGTAATATTATTCTGTTTCACCATAAAGAGTGTTTTGCATGCGTTTTAGTGTTTTGGTATATAAGGAGCTCAAAAACACTTAAAGGCAATTTCTTGGTAAAAATTCGTTTTCCTCCAATGTAATGTGATTGCCCTCCTTTTTAGTGCTTTATTGCCTATCACGCTCAAAAAACACTCAAAAGACACTTTTCTGGTAAAGTCATTTTTTTTTCACACAAATCTATTTTCGCATGCAATATGGGATTTTGGTAACTAAGAATGTGAAAAGCACTCAAAATACACGCATTTATTAAGGTTGTTCTGTTTCTCAATTAGGAGTGTTATACATGAGTTTTAGCATTTTTGTATCTAGGAAACCTCTCCATATTCACGAGATTTTGCGTTTTTTGCCTTGTGGTTCTTTTGAACTATAAAACACTCATTATACACTTTTCTTGCAATATCCTTTTGTTTCCCAATATAGGGTGCTTTGCATCAATTTTCGTGTTTTTTGTAAATAATAAGGTCAAAACACTCAAAATATACCTTTTTAGTAATGATTTTCTATTTCTTGATATTGGTTGCTTTGCATCCGTTTTAGCGTTTCTCTACGTAAAACACTGAGAAGACACGTTTTCAGTAACTGTTTTGGAATCCCATATAGATTTTCTTATTATTTATCGTTTTGGTGCCTAACATGCTAAAAACACACTCAAAACACAGATTTCTGGTAAGGTCGTTTAATTTTCTCATATAGGAGGCTTTGCATGCAATTTAGGGTTTGGTACATAACAGTTCGAAAAAAAAAGCTGAAATTAACTATTTTGATAATATTCTTTTATCATACGATTGCCCTGATTTTCCCAGAATTTTGGCATCTCGGTATTATGAAGATGAATAAAAAAAAAAAAAAAATCCTTTTTTCTTATTTATTTGTTTTTATTTTTTTTTTCATTTTCTAAATAAAGAGTGTTATTTGTGGGTTTTAGCTTTTTGGTACTTAAGGAACTTAAAAAAACACTCATAATACACGTTTCTCGTAATGTCCTTTTGTTTCCGAAACATAATGTTCTTTGCATGTATTTAAGCGTTTTTATAGGTAACATGATAAAAAGCACTCAAAATATATGTTTTTGGTAATGTTATTCTGTTTCTCCATAAAGTTTGTTTTGTATGCGTTTTAGCGGTTTGTTATATAAGGAGCTCAAAAACACTTAAAGGCAAGTTTTTGGTATAAACTGGTGTTATTCCAATGTAAAATGATTGCCCTGCTTTTTAGCGCTTTATTGCCTATCACGCTCAAAAACACTTAAAATACACTTTTCTGGTAATGTCATTTTTTTCTCACATAAAGGTGGTTTCGCATGCAATTTGGGGTTTTGGTAACTAAGAATGTGAAAAGCACTCAAAATACACGCATTTAGTAAGGTTGTTCTGTTTCTCAATTAAGAGTATTATTCATGAGTTTTATCATTTTGGTATCTAGGAACCTTCTCCATATACACGAGTTTTTGTGTTTTTTGGCTTTTAGTTCGTTTGAACTATAAAAAACTCATTATACACTTTTCTTGCAAAGTTCTTTTGTTTTCTAATATAGAGTGCTTTGCATCAATTTTCCCGTTTTTTGTAGGTAACAAGCTCAAAAACACTCCATAATATATCTTTTTGGTAATGTTTTTCTATTTCTTGATATTGGTTGGTTTGCATCCGTTTTAGCGTTTTTCTACGTAAAACACTGAAAAGACACGTCTTCAGCAATTTTGTTTTGGATTCTCATATAGAGTGAGTTCCTTATTATTTATCGTTTTGGCGCCTAACATGGGGAAAAACACTCAAAAAACAGATTTCCGGTAAGGTCGTTTAATTTCCTCATATACGAGTCTTTGGATGCACTTTAGGGTTTGGTATATAATAGTCTGAAAAAAAGCTAAAATTAACTTTTTTGATAATTTTCTTTTATCATATAATAGCCCTGAATTTTCCCAGAATTTTGGCATCTCGGTACCTATGAAGATGAATAAAAAAAAAAAAACTATTTTTTTATTTTCTTACTTTTTTTTCTAAATAAAGAGTGTTATTTGTGGGTTTTAACTTTTTGATACTTAAGGAACTTAAAAACACTTATAATACACATTTCTCGTAATGATCTTTTGTTTCGCAAACATAAGGTTCTTTGTATGTATTTAAGCGTTTTTATAGATAACATGATCAAAACCCTCTAAATATATGTTTTTGGTAATTTAATTCTGTTTCTCCATAAAAGGAGTTTTCCGTGCGTTTTAGCGTTTTGGTATGTAATGAGCTCAAAAACACTTAAAGGCAAGTTCTTGGTAAAAGTTGTTTTTATTCCCAAGTAATGTGATTACCCTGCTTTTTAGTGCTTTATTGCCTAACACGCTGAAAAACACTCAAAAGACACTTTTCTTGTAATATCATTTTTTTTTTCCCACATAAAGCTAGTTTTGCATGGAATTTGGTGTTTTGGTAACTAAGAATGTGAAAAAAAACTCAAAACACAGGCATTTAGTAAGGTTGTTCTATTTCTTAATTAAAAGTGTTATTCATGAGTTCCAGCATTTTGTTATGTAAGAAATTTTTCTAATACTCGTACACACATTTGGTAAGGTATTTCTGTTTTAAAATTAAAAGTGTTATTCATGAGTTTCAGCTTTTTGGTATGTAAGAAACTTCTTTTTGTACACGAGTTTTGAGTTTTTTACCTTGTGGTTCTTGTCCAACTATAAAACACTCATACACGTTTCTCGTAATGTCCTTTTCTTTGCCAATATAAAGTGCTTTCAATCCATTTTTGCATTTTTTGTAGGTAACAAGCTCAAAAACACATCAAAAATTATGTTTTTGGTAATGTTATTCAATTTCTTCATATTGGTTGGTTTACATCTGTTTTAGCATTTTTCTACGTAAATCACTGAAAAGACACGTTTTCAGTAATATTGTTGAAATTGCTGAAAAACACTGAAAAGACAGGTTTCTGGTAAAGTGTAATTTCCCCATATAGGTGGATTTGCATACACTTCAGGGTTTGTACATAATTCCGGAAAAAAGCTAAAATTATTTTTTTATAATGTTTTTTTTTTTTTTTTACAAAATTTCCATGAATTTTGCCAGAATTTTGGCATCTCGGTACCTATGACGATGAATAACAAAAAAAAATAATGTCTCTCAATAAAGAGTGTTTTTTTGGGGTTTTAGCTTTTTGGTACTTAAGTAACTTCAAAAACACTCATAATACAAGATTTTTGTAATGTCCTCTTGTTATACAAATATAGGGTTCTTTGAATGTATTTAAGCGTTTTTATAGGTTACATGATCAAAAACACTCAAAATACATGTTTTTGGTAATATTACTCTGTTTCTCCATAAAGGGTGTTTTGCATGCGTTTTAGAGATTTGGTATGTAAGGAATTAAAAAAACAAAGGCAAGTTCCTCGTAAAATTTGGTTTTATTCCCATGGAAATGTGATTGTTCTGCTTTTTAGTGCTTTGTTGCATATCACGCTCGAAAACACTAGAAACACACTTTTCTGGTAATGTCATTTTTTTTTTCCACATGAAGGTAGTTTCGCATATAATTTGGCATTTTCGTAACTAAGAATATGAAAAACACTCAAAATACACAATTTGGTAAGGTAGTTCTGTTTATCGATTAAAAAGTGTTATTCATGCATTTCATCATTTCGGTATGTAAGAAATTTCTCTATATACACGAGTTTTTGCGTTTATTGCATTGTTGTTCTTTTAAAACTATAAAACACTCATTATACACGTTTCTTGTAATGTCCTTTTGTTTCCTAATATAGAGTATTTTACATCCATTTTTGCATTTTTTTGTTGGTAACAAGCTCAAAAACACTCAAAATATATCTTTTTTGGTAATGTTATCCTATTTCATAATATAGGTTGTTTTGCATCCGCTTTAGCGTTTTTTCTACGTAAAACACTGAAAAGACACGATTTCAGTAATTTTGTTTTGGATTCACATATTGACTGACTTCCATATTTATCGTTTTGGTGCCTAACATGCTGAAAAACACTGAAAAAACAGGTTTCTGTTAAAATCGTTTGATTTCCTAATATAGGTGTCTTTGCATGCACTTTAGGGTTTGGTACATAACAATCCGAAAAAAAAACCTATAATTAACTTTTTTGGTAATTTTCGTTTTTCCACATAAATTCCCTGAATTTTGGCAGAATTTTGGCATATCATTACCTATAAAGATGAATAACAAAAAAAAATCCCATTTTTTAATTTTTTTATTTATAGATTTTTTTCTAAATAAAGTGTTATTTGTGGGTTTTAGCTTAACTTAACTTAAAAAACTTAGCTTAACTTAAAAAACACTCATAATACACGTTTCTCGTAATATCCTTTCGTTTCCCAAACATAAGGTTCTTTGCATGTATTTAAGCGTTTGTATAGATAATATGATCAAAAACACTCAAAATACATGTGTTTGGTAATATTATTATGTTTCTCCATAAAATGTAATTTGCATGCGTTTTAGCGTTTTGGTATGTAAGGAGCTCAAAAACACTTAAAGGCAAGTTCTTGGAAAAATTTGGTTTTATTCCAGTGTAATGTGATTGCCCTTCCTTTTAGTGCTTTATTGCGTAACACGCTGAAAAACACTCAAAAGACATGCAAGGCCTCGCATATGGGGAAATTAGAGACCTTACCAGAAATCTGTCTTTTGAGTGTTTTTCAGCATGTTATGCACCAAAACGATAAATAATATGGAACTCACTCTATGTGGGAATCCAAAAGAAAATTACTGAAAACGTGTCTTCTCAGTGTTTTACGTAGAAAAACGCTAAAACTGATGAAAACCAACCAATATCAAGAAGCAGAAAAACATTACCAAAAATGTATATATTGAGTGTTTTTGAGCTTGTTACCTACAAAAAAACGCAAAAATTGATACAAAGCACTCTATATTGGTAAACATAGGGACATTGCGAGAAAAGTGTATAATGAATGTTTTATAGTTAAAAAAAAAACACAAGAGGTACTAAAATGCTGAAACTCATGAATAACACTCCTAATTAAGAAACAACAACCTTACTAAATGCGTGTCAAAAACACTAAAAGGTAAGTTCTTCGTAAAAGTTGGTTTTATTCCTATGTAATGTGGTAGCCCTGCTTTTTAATGCTTTATTGCCTAACACGCTCAAAAACACTCAAAGACACTTTTCTGGTAATATCATTTTTTTCCCACATAAAGTTAGTTTGGCATGGAATTTAGGGTTTTGGTAACTAAGAATGTAAAAAAAAAACACTCAAAATACACGCATTTAGTAAGGTTGTTCTGTTTCTTGATTAAGAGTGTTATTCATGAGTTTCAGCATTTTGGTATCTTAGAAACTTCTCCACACAGACGAGTTTTTGCGTTGTTTGCCTTGTGATTCTGGTGAAACTATAAAACACTCATTATACATATTTCTCGTCCTTTTTTTTTCCTAATATACAGTGCTTTGCATCCATTTTTGCGTTTTTTTTATGTAACAAGCTCAAAAACACATAAAATATACTTTTCTGGTAATATTATTCTGTTTTATCATATTGGTTGGTTTGCATCGGTTTTAGCGTTTTTCTACGTAAATCTTTTAAAAGACACGTTTTCAGTAATTTTGTTTTGTATTTCCATATAGAGTGACTTTAATATTATATATCGTTTTGGTGCCTAACATTCTTGGTTTCTTGTAAAGACGTTATATTTTCCCAAATAGGTGGCTTTGCATAGAGTTTATGGTTTGGTACATAACTACAAAAAAAGGGTAAAATTAACTTTTTCGATAATGTTCTTTTTTCCACATAATTTCCCTGAATTTTGGCAGAATTTTGGCATCTTGGTACCTATGAACATGAATAACAAAAAAATAAAAATAATATATTTTTATTTATTTAATTTTTTTCTCTATAAAGAGTGTTATTTGTAGGTTTTAACGTTTTGGTACTTAAGCAACTTAAAAGTATTCATAATACACATTTCTCGTAATATCCTTTCGTTTCCCAAATATAGGGATCTTTGCATGTATTTAACATGATAAAAAACACTCAAAAACACTTGTTTTTGGTAATGTTATTCTGCTTCTCCATAAAGGAGTGTTTTGCATGCGTTTTAGCGATTTCGTATGTAAGGAGCTGAAAAACACTTCAAGGCAAGTTCTTGGTAAAAGTTGGTTTTATTCTAATGTAAAATGATTTACCTGCTTTTTAGTGCTTTATTGCCTAACACGCTCAAAAACGCTCAAAAGACACTTCTGGTAATGTCATTTTTTTTCCCAAATAAAGCTAGTTTCGCATGCTATTTGAGGTTTTCCTAAGAATGTGAAAAAACACTCAAAATACACGCATTTAGTAACGTTGTTCTGGTTCTGAATTAAGATTGTTATTCATAAGTTTCAGCATTTTGGTGTCTAAGAAACTTCTTTATATACACGACTTTATGCGCTTTTTGCCTTGTGGTTCTTTTTTGCATTTTTCTACGTAAAACACCGAAAAAACACGTTTTCAGTAAATTTGTTTTCGATTCCCAAAGAATATTGCCAGAATTTTGGCATCATAGTACCTGTGAAGATGAATAACAAAAAAAAAAATTTTATTTTTTTTTCTCTATAAAGAGTTTTATTTGTGGGTTTTAGCTTTTTTGGTACTTAAGGAACTTAAAAACACTCATAATACACGTTTCTCGTAATGTCCTTTCGATTCCCAAACATAAAGTTCTTTGCATGTATTTAAGCGTTTTTATAAATAACATGATCAAAAAAACTCTAAATACATGTTTTTGGTAATGTTACTCTGTTTCTCCATAAGCGTTTTGGTATTTAAAGAGTTAAAAAAATAAGGCAAGTTCTTTGTAAAAGTTGGTTTTATTCCCATGTAATGTGATTGTTCTGCTTTTTAGTGCTTTGTTGCATATCACGCTCGAAAACATTCAAAAGACACTTTTCTGTTAATATTTTTTTTTCCCACATAAAGCTATTTTTTTGCGTTTTTTGCCTTGTGGTTCGTCTATAAAACACTCATTGTACACGTTTTTCGTAATGTTCTTTTATTTCCCAATATTGAGAGCTTTCCATCCATTTTCGCATTTTTTCTAGGTAACAAGCTGAAAAACACTCAAAATATATCTTTTTGCTAATGTTATTCTATTTCTTCATATTGGTTGGTTTGCATTCGTTTCAGCGTTTTTCTTCGTAAATCACTGAAAAGACACGTTTTTAGTAAAATTGTTGAAATTGCTGAAAAACACTCAAAAGATTTCTGGTAAAGTCGTGTAATTTCCCCATATAGGTGGCTTTCCATGCACATCTGGTTTTGGTACATAATTCCGGAAAAAAGCTAATTTTTTTTTTATATATTCTTTCGTTTCACAGACATAGGGTTCTTTGCATGTATTTAAGCGTTTTTATAGGTAATATGATCAAAAACACTCAAAATACATGTTTTTGGTATTGTTATTCTGTTTCTCCATGAAGGTTGTTTTGTATGCGTTTTAGCGTTTTGGTATGTAAGGAGTTAAAAACATTTAAAGGCAAGTTCTTCGTAAAAGTTAGTTATATTCCTATATTATGTGATTATTCTGCTTTTTATTGCTCTCAAAAGGCACTTATCTGATAATGTCATTTTTTCCCACATAAAGCTAGTTTCGCATGTAATTTGGGATTTTCGTAACTAAGAATGTGAAAAACACTCAAAATACACACATTTGGTAAGGTAGTTCTGTTTCTCAATTAAAAGTGTTATTCATGAGTTTTAGCATTTTGGTATGTAAGAAACTCAATATACACGAGTTTTTGCGTTTTTTGTCTTGTGGTTCCTGTGAAACTATAAAACACTCATTATACACGTTTCTCGTAATGTCCTTTTGCTTCCTAATATAGAGTGCTTTCTATCCATTTGCGCGTTTTTTGTAGGTAAAAAGCTCAAAAACACTTTTTGGTAATGTTATTTTATTTCTTCATATTTGTTGGTTCGCATCCGTTTTAGCGTTTTTCTACGTAAAACACTGAAAAGACACGTTTTCAGTATTTTTGTTTTGGATTCACATATTGACTGACTTCCATAGTATTTATCGTTTTGGTGCTTAACATGCTGAAAAACACTGAAAAGACAGGTTTCTGGTAAAGTCGTTTAACTTCCTTATATAGGTGGCATGCACTTTAGAGTTTGGTACATAAAAATCCGAAAAAGAGCTATAATTAACTTTTTAGATAATGTTCTTTTTTCCACATAAATTCCCTGAATTTTGGCAGAATTTTGGTACCTATGAAAATAAATATATAAAAAAAAGCTATTTTATTTTAGTTATTTATTTTTTTCTCTATAAAGAGTGTTATTTGTGGGTTTTAACGTTTTGTTACTTAAGGAACTTAAAAACGGTTCTAATACACGTTTCTCGTGATGTACTTTAGTTTCCCAAACATAGGGTTTTTTGCATGTATTTAAGCGTTTTTATAGGTAACATGATCAAAAGCACTTAAAACACATGTTTTTAGTAATGTTATTCTGCTTCTCCATAAAGGAGTTTTTTTTTGCATGCGTTTTAACGTTTTGGTTTGTAAGGAGGTCAAAAACACTTCAAGGCAAGTTCTTAACAAAAATAGGTTTTATTCCCATGTAATGTGATTGCCCTGTTTTTTTTGTGATTTATTGGCTAAAAGGCACAAAAACACTCAAAAGACACTTCTGGTAATGTTTTTTTTTTAACATTGTTTCGCGTTTTATTTGGGGTTTTGCTAACTATGAATGTGAAAAGCACTCAAAATACACGCATTTGGTAAGGTTGTTCTGTTTCTCAATTAATATTGTTATTCATGAGTTTCAGCATTTTGGTATCTAAGAAACTTCTTTATATACGCGAATTTTTGCGTTTTTTGCCTTGTAGTTCTTGTGAACCACATGTTCTTTTGCTCAAAAATAATAAGACACTCATTATACACGTTTCTCGTAATGTCCTTTTGTTTCCCAATAGGGAGTGTTTTCCTTCCATTTTCCTAACAAGCTGAAAAAAACTCATAAGACAGTTGTCTGGCAAAAACGTTTAATCTCATCATATAGGTGGCTTTGCATGCACTTTAGGGTTTGGTACATAACAGCACGCGAAAAAAAAAGCTAAAATTAACTTTTTTGATAATTGACTCATAATTTCCTGAATTTTGCCCAAATTTTGCCAAAAACATGCAAAATGTATGTTTTAGGTAATGTTATTCTCTTTCTCCATAAAGTGTGTTTTGCATGCCTTTTAGTTTTTTGGTATATAAGGAGCTCAAAACACTTAAAGGCAAGTTCTTCGTAAAAATTGATTTTATTGCCATGTAAAGTGATTCCCCTGCTTTTTAGTGCTCTATTCCCTATCACGCTCAAAATACTCAATAGACACTTTTCTGCTAATGTCACTTTTTTCCCACATAAAGCTGGTTTCGCATGCAATTTGGGATTTTGGAAACTAAGAATGTGAAAAGCACTCAAAATACACGCATTTAGTAAAGTTGTTCTGTTCCTCAATTAAGAGTGTTATTCATGAGTTTCAGCATTTTGGTATCTAGGAAACATCTCCATATACACGACTTTTTGCGTTTTTTGCCTTGTGGTTCTTTTGAACTATAAAACATTCATTATACACTTTTCTCGCAATGTCCTTTTGTTTCCCAATATAAAGTGCTTTTTTATCAATTTTCGCGTTTTTTTTATGGGTAACAAGCTCAAAAACACTCAAAATATACCTTTTTGGTAATGTTTTTCTACTTTTTGATATTGGTTGGTTTGCATCCGTTTTAGCGTTTTTCTACGTAAAACACTGAGGACACGTTTTCAGTAATTTTGTTTTGGTTTGCCATATAGAGTGAATTCCTTATTATTGATCGTTTTGGTGCCTAACATGCTGAAAAACACTCAAAACACAGATTTCTGGTAAGGTCGTTTATAGGACCTCATATAGGAGGCTTTGTATGCACTTTAGTGTTTAGTACATAACAGTCCGAAAAAAAGCTAATATCAACTATTTTGATAATATTCTCTTATCATATAATTGACCTAATTTTTCTCAAAATTTTGGCATCTCGGTAACTATGAAGGTGAATAACAAAAAAAAAAAAGTCCTTTTATTTATTTTTTTATTTTTTTTCAAAATAAGGAGTGTTATTTGTGAGTTTTACCTTTTTGGTAATTAAGGAACTTAAAAACACTCATAATACACGTTTTTCGCAATGTCCTTACGTTTCACAAACATAAGGTTCTTTTTCATGTATTTAAGCGTTTTTATAGATAACATTATCAAAAACACTCAAAATACATGTTTTTGGTAATGTTATTCTGTTTCTCCATAAAGTTTGTTTTCCATGCGTTTTAGCGGTTTGGTATGTGAGGAGCTCAAAAACACATATTGGCAAGTTCTTTGTAAAAGTTGGTTTTATTCCTAAGTAATGTGATTGCCCTGCTTTTTAGTACTTCTTTGCCTAACACGCTCAAAAACAATTAAAAGACACTTCTGGTAATGTCATTTTTTTCCCTCATAAAGCTAGTTTCGCATGCTATTTTGGATATTGCTAACTAGGAATATGAAAAACACTCAAAATACAGGCATTTCGTAAAGTTGAACTGTTTCTCAATTAAGATTGTTATTCATGAGTTTCAGCATTTTGGTATCTAAGAAACTTCTTTATATACACGAGTTTTTGCGTTTTTCTACGTAAAACACTGAGAAGATACATTTTCAGTAATTTTGCTTTTGATTCCCATATAGAGTGAGTTCCTTATTATTTATCGTTTTGTTGCCTAACATGCTGAAAAACACTCAAAATTTCTGGTAAGGTCGTTTAATTTCCTCATATAGTTGGCTTTGCATGCACTTTAGGGTTTGGTACATAACAGTCCGAAAAAAAAAGCTAAAATTAACTTTTTTGATAATATTCTTTGGTTCAAAAAATTTTCCTGAATTTTCCCAGAATTTTGGCATCTCGGTACCTATGAAGATGAAAATAAAAAAAATCCTATTTTTTTTCTAAATAAAGAGTTTTATTTGTGGGTTTTAGCTTTTTAGTACTTAAGGAACTTAAAAAAAACACTCATAATACACGTTTTTCGTAAAGTCCTTTTGTTTCCCAAACATAATGTTCTTTGCATGTTTTTAAGCGTTTTTTTATAGATAACATGATAAAAAACACCCAAATTACATGTTTTTGGTAATGTTATTCTGTTTCTCCATAAAGATTGTTTTGCATGCGTTTTAGCGGTTTGGTATATAAGGAGCTCAAAAATATTTAAAGGCAAGTTCTTGATAAAAATTGGTTTTATTCCAATGAAAAGTGATTGCCCTGCTTTTTAGTGCTTTATTGCCTATCACGCACAAAAACACTCAAAAGACATTTTTCTAGAAATGTCATGTTTTCCCATATAAATCTCGTTTCGCATGAAATTTGCGTTTTTGGTAACTAAGAATATGAAAAACACTCAAAACACACGAATTTGGTAAGGTTGTAATGTTTCTCAATTATAAGTGTTATTCATGAGTTTCATCATTTTGGTATCTAGGAATCTTCTCCATATCATATACACATGTTTTTGCGTTTTTTGCCTTGTTGTTCTTTTGAACTATAATACACTCATTATACACTTTTCTCGCAATGTCCCTCTCTTTCTCAATATAGAGTGCATTGTAGCAATTTTAGCATTTTTTTGTAGGTAACAAGCCCAAAAACACTCAAAATATACCTTTTTTGTAATGTTTTTTTCTATTTTTTGATATTGGTTTGTTTGCATCCATTTTAGCGTTTTTCTACGTAAAACGCTGGGAAGACACGTTTTCAGTAATTTTGTTTTCGATTCCCATATAAAGTGAGTTCCTTATTTATCTATCTTTTTGGTGCCTAACATTCTGAAAAACACTCAAAAGACAGATTTCTTTTACGGTCGTTTAATTTCCTCATATTGGAGGCTTTACATGCACTTTAGGGTTTGCTATATAACAGTCCGAAAAAAAGCTAAAATTAATTTTTTTTATATAATTTTCTTTTATCATATAATAGCCCTGAATTTTCCCAGAATTTTGGCATCTCGGTATCTATGAAGATGATTAACAAAAAAAATAAATCATATTTTTTTATTTCTTATTTATTTATTTTTCTAAATAAAGAGTGTTATTTGTGGGTTTTAGCTTTTTGCTACTTAAGGAACTTAAAAACACTCATAAGACATATTTCTCGTAATGTCCTTTCGTTTCCCAAACATAAGGTTCTTTGCATGTATTTAAGCGTTTTTATAGATAACATGATCAAAACACTCAAAATACATGTGTTTGGTAATGTTATTCTTTTTGTCCATAAAAGGTGTTTTGCATGCATCTTAGCTTTTTGGTATGTAATGAGCTCAAAAACACTTAAAGGCAAGTTCTTGGTAAAAGTTGGTTTTATTCCCATGTAAAGTGATTGCTCTGCTTTTTAGTGGTTTATTGCCTAACACTCTGAAAAACACTCGAGAGACATTTTCTGGTAATATTATTTTTTTCCCTCATAAAGCTAGTTTCGCATGGAATTTGGGGTTTTGGTAACTAAAAATGTTAAAAACACTCAAAATACAGGCATTTAGTAAGGTTTTTTTTTCTTAATTAAAAGTGATATTCATGAGCTTCAGCATTTTTGTATGTGAGAAACTTCTTTATGTACACGAGTTTTTGAGTTTTTTGCCTTGTGGTTCTTGCGAAACCATAAAACTCTCATTATACACGTTTCTTGTAATGCCTTTTTCTTTCCTAATATAGAGTGCGTTTCATCCATTTTCGAATTTTTTGTAGGTAACAAGCTAAAAAACACATCAAAATATATCTTTTTGGTAATGTTATTCTATTTCTTCATATTGGTTGGTTTGCATCCGTTTTAGCGTTTTTCTACGTAAATCACTGAAAAGACACGTTTTCAGTAATATTGTTGAAATTGCTGAAAAAAACATTCAAAAGACAGGTTTCTGTTAAATTCGAGTAATTTCTCCAAATAGGTGGCTTTTGCATGCCCTTCAAGGTTTGGTATATAACTCCGGAAAAAAAAGCTAAGATTATTTTTTTCATAATAATTTATTTTTACAAAATTTCCGTGCATTTTTCCAGAATTTTTGCATCTCGGTACCTATGAAGATGAATAACAATTTTTTTTCTCTATAAAGTATTATTTGTGAGTTTTAGCTTTTTGGTACTTAAGGAACTTAAAAACACTCATAATACAAGATTTTCGTAATGTCCTTTTCTTATACAAACATGGGGTTCTTTATATGTATTTAAGCGTTTTTATAGGTAACATGATCAAAAACACTCAAAATATATATTTTTGGTAATGTTATTCTGTTTCTCTATAAAGGGTGTTTTACATGCGTTTTAGCGTTTTGGCATGTAAGGAGTTAAAAAACACTTAAAGGTAAGTTCTTTGTAAAAGTTGGTTTTATTCCCAAGTAATGTGATTGTTCTGCTTTTTAGTGCTTTGTTGCATATCACGCTCAAAAACACTCAAAAGACATTTTTTTAGTAATGTCATTTTTTTTCTCACAAAAAGCTAGTTTCGCATGTAATTTGGCGATTTCGTAACTATGAATGTGAAAAACACTCAAAATACACAATTTGGTAGGGTAGTTCTGTTTTTAAATTAAAAGTGTTATTCATGCATTTCATCATTTTTGTATGTAAGAAACTTCTCTATATACACGAGTTTTTGCGTTTATTGCCTTGTGGTTCTTGTGAAACTATACTCGTAAACACTAATTATACACGTTTCTCGTCATGTTTTTTTGTTTCCTAATATAGAGTGTTTTCCATCCATTTTTGCATTTTTTTGTAGGTAATAAGCTTAAAAACACTCAAAATATATCTTTTTTGGTTATGTTATTTTATTTCTTCACATTGGTTGGTTTGCATCCATTTTAGCTTTTTTTCTTCGTAAATCTCTGAAAAGACTCGTTTTCAGTAATATTGTTGAAATTAATTCTGGTACAGGTTTCTGGTAAAGTCGTGTAATTTTCCCATATAGGTGGCTTTGAATGCACTTTAGGGTTTGTTAAATAACTCCGGAAAAGAGCTAAATTTTTTTTTTCTTTACCTAATTTCCCTAAATTTTGACGGAATTTTGGGATCTCGGCACCTATGAAGATGAATAAAAAAAAAATTTGTATTCATTTCTTTTTTTTTTTCTCTATAAAGAGTGTTATTTGTGTGTTTTAGCTTTTTGGTACTTAACGAACCTAAAAACTCTCATAATACACAATTTTCGAAATATCCTTTCGTTTCACGAACATAGGGTTCTTTGCATGTATTTAAGCGTTTTTATAGGTAACATGATCAAAAACACTTAAAATTCATACTTTTGTTAATGTTATTTTGTTTCTCCATAAAGGGTGTTTTGCATGCGTTTTAGGGTTTTGTTATATAAGGAGTTAAAAAAAACACTTAAAGGCATATTTTTGGTAAAAGTTTTTTTTTTTTCCCACGTAATGTGATTGTTCTGCTTTTTAGTGCTTTTTTGTATATCACGCTCTAAAACACTCACAAGACACTTTTCTGGTAATGTCATTTTTTCCCACATAAAAGTAATTTCACTTGTAATTTCGGATTTTCGTAACTAAGAATGTGAAAAACACTCAAAATACTCACATTTGGTAAGATAGTTCTGTTTCTCAATTAAAAGTCTTATTCATGAGTTTCAGCATTTTGGGATGTAAGAAACTTCTTTATATACACGAGTTTTTGCGTTTTTTGCCTTGTGGTTCTTGTGAAAATATAAAACACTCATTATATACGTAATGTCCTTTTGCTTCCCAATATAGAGTGCTTTCCATCCATTTTCGCGTTTTTTGTTGGTAACAATTTCAAAAACACTCAAAATATACCGTTTTGGTAATGTTTCTATTTCTTAATTTTGGTTGGTTTGCATCCGTTTTAGCGTTATTGTACGTAAAACACCGAAAAGACACGTTTTCAGTAATTGTGTGTTGGATTCCCATATAGATTAACTTCCTTGGGTTTTATCGTGTTGGTTCCTAACATGCTGAAAAACAATCATAAGACAGTTTTCTGGCAAAGAGGTTTAATTTCTCCATATAGGTGGCTTTGCATGCTCTTTAGGGGTTTGGTACATAACAGTCAGAAAAAAAGTTAAATTTAACTTTTTTGATAATGTTCTTATTTCATATAATTTCCTGAACTTTGACCGAATTTTGGCACCTCGTTACCTGTGAATATGAATAAGAATGAAAAAAAATTATCGTATTTTTTTTTCTTTCTTTATTTTTTCTCAATAAAGAGTGTAATTTGTGGCTTTTAGGTTTTTCGTACTTAATGAACTTAAAAACACTCATAATACACGTTTCTCGTAATGTCCTTTCGTTTCCCCAAAATAGGGTTCTTTGCATGTATTTAAGAGTTTTTATTGGTAACATGATCAAAAACACTCAAAATACATGTTTTTGGTAATGTTATTCTGTTTCACAATAAAGTGTATTTTGCATGCGTTTTAGTGTTTTGGTATATAAGGAGCTCAAAAACTCTTATAAGCAAGTTCTTATTAAAAATTGGTTTTATTCCAATGTAATGTCATTGCCCTGCTTTTTAGTGCTTTATTACCTAACACGCTCAAAAAACACTCAACAGACATTTTTCTGTTAATGTTATTTTTTTCCCACATAAAGGTGGTTTCGCATGGAATTTGGGGTTTTGGTAACTAAGAATGTGAAAAGCACTCAAAATACACACATTTTGTAAGATTGTTCTGCTTCTCAATTAAGAGTGTTGTTCATGAGTTTCAGCATTTTGGTATCTACGAAACTTCTTCATATACGAGTACACTATTTTTTGCATTGTTTGGCTTGTGGTTCTTTTGAACTATTAAATACTCATTATACACTTTTCTTGCAATGTCCTTTTATTTCCCATTATAGAGTGCCTTGCATCAATTTTCGTGTTTTTTTATAGGTAACAAGCTCAAAAACACTCAAAATATACCTTTTTGGTAATGTTTTTCTATTTCTTTATATTGGTTTGTTTGCATCCGTTTTAGTGTTTTTCTACGTAAAAGACTGAGAAGACACGTTTTCAGTAATTTTCTTTTGAATTTCCATATAGAGTGAGTTCTTTATTTTTTATTGTTTAAGTGTCTAACATGCTGAACAACACTCAAAAGAGAGATTTCTGATAAGGTCGTTTAATTTCCTCATATAGGAGGCTTTGCATGCACTTTAGTGTTTGGTACATAGTAGTCCGAAAAAAAAACCTAAAATTAACTTTTTTGATAATAATCTTTTATCATATAATTGCACTGAATTTTTACCAGAATTTTGGCATCTCGGTACCTATGAAGATAAATAAAAAAAAAAATCCAATTTTTTAATTTCTTATTTATTTATTTATTTATTCTCAATGAAGAGTGTTATTTGTGGGATTTACCTTTTTGGTACATAAGGAACTTAAAAACACTCGTAATACACGTTTCACGTAATGTCCTTTCGTTTAAAAAAAACAAAAGGTTCTTTGCATGTATTTAAGCGTTTTTATAGATAACATGATCAAAAACACTCAAAATACAAGGTTTTGGTAATGTTATTTTGTTTCTCTATAAAGTGTGTTTTGCATACGTTTTAGCAGTTTTGTATATAAGGATATCAAAAACACTCATGGCAAGTTGTTGGTGAAAAATGATTTTATTCCAATGTAATGTGATTGCTCTGCTTTTGAGTGGTTTATTACCTATCACGCTGAAAAACACTCAAAAGACACTTTTCTGGTAAATTCATTTTTTTTCCCCATAAAGCTATTTTCGCATGTAATTTGGGGTTTTTGGTAACTAAGAATGTGAAAAGCAGTCAAAATCCACGCATTTAGTAAGGTTGTTCTGTTTCTCAATTAAGAGTGTTATTCATGAGTTTCAGGATTTTGGTATCTAGGAAATCTCCATATAAACGAGTTTTTGCGTTGTTTGCTTTGTGGTTCTTTTGAACTATGAAACACTCATTATACACCTTTCTTGCAATGTCCTCTTCTTTCCCAATAAAGAGTGTTTTGCATCAATTTTCGCGTTTTTGTAGGTAAAAAGCTGAAAACACTCAAAATATACCTTTTTGGTAACGTTTTTCTATTTCTTGATATTGGTTGGTTTGCATCCGTTTTGACGTTTTTCTACGTAAAATACTGAGAAGACACGTTTTTAGTTACTTTGTTTTGGATTCCCATATAGAGTGAGTTCCTTATTATTTATCGTCTCGGTGCCTAACATGCTAAAAAAACCACAAAACACAGATTTCTGGTAAGGTCGTTTAATTTCCTCATAATGGAGACTTTGCATGCACTTTATGGTTTGGTACATAAGTCCGAACAAAAAAAGCTGAAATTAACTTTTTTGATAATATTCTTTTATCACATAATTGCCCTGAATTTTCCCAGAATTTTGGCATCTCGGTACCTATGAAAATGAATATCAAAAAAAAAAAAAATCATATTTATTTTATTTTTTTATTTTTTTTATTTTCTAAATAAAGAGTGTTATTTGTGGGGTTTTAGCTTTTTGGTACTTAAGGAACTTATAAAAAACACATAATACACGTTTCTCGTAATGTCCTTTTGTTTCCGAAACATAATGTTCTTTGCATGTACTTAAGCGTTTTTATAGATAACATGATCAAAAACACTCAAAATACATGTTATTGGTAATGTTATTCTGTTTCTCCATAAAGTTTGTTTTGCATGCGTTTTAGCTGTTTGGTATATAAGGGTTAAAAAACATTTAAAGGCAAATTCTTCGTAAAAGTTGGTTTTATTCCCATGTAATGTGATTGTTCTGCTTTTTAGTGATTTGTTGGATATCACGCTCAAAAACACTCAAAAGACACTTTTCTGGTAGTCATATTTTTTCCCACATGAAGCTAGTTTCGCATGTAATTTGGCATTTTCGTAAATAAGAATGTGAAAAACACTCAAAATACACAATCTGGTAAGGTAGGTCTGTTTATCAATTAAAAGTGTTATTCATGCATTTCATCATTTTGGTATGTAAAAATTTCTCTATATACACGAGTTTTTGCGTTTATTGCCTTGTGGTTCTTTTAAAACTATAAAACACTCATTATACACGTTTCTCGTAATATCGTTTTGTTTCCTAATATAGAGTTCTTTACATCCATTCTTGCATTTTTTGTAGTTAAGCTCAAAAACACTCAAAATATATCTTTTTGGTAATCTTATTCTATTTCTTCATATAGGATGGTTTGTATCCGCTTTAGCGTTTTTCTACGTAAAACACTGAAAAGACGTTTTCAGTAATTTTGTTTTGGATTCGCATAATGACTGATTTTCATATTATTTATCGTATTGGTGCCTAACATCCTAAAAAACACTGAAAAGACAGATTTCTGGTAAAGTCGTTTAACTTTCCTATATAGGTGGCTTTGCATCCACTTTAGGTTTTGGTACATAACAATCCGAAAAAAAAGCTATAATTAACTTTCATGATAATGTTCTTTTTCCACATAAATTCCCTGAATTTTGGCAGAATTTTGTTAAATCGGTACCTATGAAGATGGAAAAAACAAAATTTTTTTTTTTTATTTATTATTTTTTTTTCTAAAAAAAGTGTTATTTGTGGGTTTTAGCTTTTTGGTACTGAAGGAACTTAAAAAACACTCTTAATACATGTTTCTCGTAATGTCCTTTCGTATCCCAAATATAAGGTTCTTTGCATGTATTTAAGTGTTTTTATAAATAACATGATCAAAAACACTCAAAATACATGTATTTGGTAATGTTTTTCTGTTTTACCATAAAATGTATTTTGTATGCGTTTTAGCGTTTTGGTATATAAGGAGCTCAAAAACACTTAAAGGCAAGTTCTTGGTAAAATTTGGTTTTATTCTCATGTAATATGATTGCCCTGGCTTTTAGTGCTTTATTGCATAACACGCTCAAAAACACTGAAAAGACATGCAAAGCCTCCCATATGAGGAAATTAAAGCCCTTACCAGAAATCTGTTTTTTGAGTGTTTTTCAGCTTGTTAGGCACCAAAACGATAAATAATAAGGAACTCACTCTATGTGGGAATCCAAAAGAAAATTACTGAAAATGTGTCTTCTCAGTATTTTACGTAGAAAAACGCTAAAACTGATGCAAACCAACCAATATCAAGAAGCAGAAAAACATTACCAAAAATGTATATTTTGAGCTTGTTATCTACAAAAAAAAAAAAAACGCAAAAAATTGATACAAAACACTCTATATTAGGAAACAAAGGGACATATCGAGAAAAGTGTATAATGATTGTTTTATAGTTCAAAAACACACAAGGCAAAAAACGCAAAAACTCGTGTATATGGAGAAGTTTCCTAGATTCCAAAATGCTGAAACTCATGAATAACACTCTTAATTGAGAAACAGAAAAACCTTACTAAATGCGTGTCAAAAACACTAAAAGGCAAGTTCTTCGTAAAAGTTGGTTTTATTCCCATGTAATGTGATTGCCCTGCTTTTTAGTGCTTTATTGCCTAACACGCTCACAAACACTCAAAGACACTATTCTGGTAACGTCATTTTTTTTCTAACATAAAGCTAGTTTCGCATGAAATTGTGGATTCTGGTAACTAAGAATGTAAAAAAAAACACTCAAAATACACGCATTCCGTAAGGATGCTCTGTTTCTTGATTAAGAAAGTTATTCATGAGTTTAAGCATATTGGTATCATGGAAACTTCTCTACACATACGAGGTTTTGCGTGTTTTTCCTTGTGATTCTGGTGAAACTTCAAAACACTCATTATACACGTTTCTCGTTATGTCCTTTTTTTCTTAATATACAGTGCTTTGCATCCATTTTTGCGTTTTTTTTTATGTAACAAGTTAAAAAACACACAAAATATACTTTTCTGGTAATATTATTCTATTTTTTCATATTGGTTGGTTTGCATCCGTTTTAACGTTTTTCTACGTAAATCTTTTAAAAGACACGTTTTCAGTAATTTTGTTTTTGATTTCCATATAGAGTGACTTTCATATTATCTATCGTTTTGGAGCCTAACATGCGAAAAAGCACTCAAAAGACAGGTTTCTTGTAAAGTCGTTAAGTTTTCCCAAATAGGTGGCTTTGCATACACTTTATGGTTTGGTACATAACTCCGAAAAAAGGTAAAATTATCTTTTTCGATAATGTTCTTTTTTTCCACATAATTACCCCTGAATTTTGGCAGAATTTTGGCATCTTTATACCTATGAAAATCAATAACAAAAAAATAAAAATGCTATTTTTTTATTTATATTTTTTTTCTCTATAAAGAGTGTTATTTGTAGGTTTTAACGTTTTGGTACTTAAGGAACTTAAAAACATTAATAATACACATTTCTCGAAATGTCCTTTCGTTTCCCAAATATAGGGATCTTTGCATGTATTTAAGTGTTTTTATAGGTAATATGATAAAAAAAAACACTCAAAAACACTTGTTTTTAGAAATGTTATTCTGCTTCTCCATAAAGGAGTGTTTTGCATGCGTTTTAGCGATTTGTTATGTAAGGAACTGAAAAACACTTCAAGGCAAGTTCTTGGTAAAAGTTGGTTTTATTCCAATATAATATGACTGCCCTGCTTTTTAGTTCATTATTGCCTAACACGCCCAAAAACACTCAAAAGACACTTCTGGTAATGTCAGTTTTTTTTTCACACGTAAAGCTACTTTCGCATGCTATTCGGGGTTTTGCTAAGAATGTGAAAAAACACTCAAGATACACGCATTTGGTAATGTTTTTCTGTTTCTCGATTAAGATTGTTATTCATGAGTTTCAGCATTTTGGTATCTAAGAAACGTCTTTATATACACGAGTTTTTGCACCTTTTGCCTTATGGTTCTTATGAACCACAAGTTCTTTTGCCGGAAAATAATAAGACACTCATTATACACGTTTCTCGTAATGTCCTTTTCTTTCCCAATAGGGAGTGCTTTGCATCCATTTTCGCGTTTTTTGTAGGTAACAAGCTCAAAAACTCTCAAAATATACCTTTTTGGTAATGTTATTCTATTTCTTCATATTGGTTGGTTTGCATCCGTTTTAGCGTTTTTTTTCGTAAATCACTGAAAAGACATGTTTTCAGTAATATTGTTGAAATTGCTGAAAAAAACACTCAAAAGACAGATTTTTTAGTAAAGTCGTGTAATTTCCCCATATAGGTGGCTTTGCAAGCACTTCTGGGTTTGGTACATAATTCCGGAAAAAAGCTAAATTTTTTTTTGTAATTTTTTTTTTTACATAATTTCGCTGAATTTTGCCTGAATTTTGGCATCTTTATACCTATGTAGATGAATAACAAAAAAAAAATTATATTTTCTTAGTTATTTTTTGTTTTTTCTCTATTTGTGGGTTTTAGTTTTTTTTGTACTTAAGGAACTTAAAAACAATCATAATACACGATTTTCGTAATATCCTTTCGTTTCACAGACATAGGGTTCTTTGCATGTATTTAAGCGTTTTTATAGGTAACATGATCAAAAACACTCAAAATACATGTTTTGGTAATATTATTTTTTTTCTCCATAAAGGGTGTTTTGCATGCGTTTTAGGGTTTTGGTATGTAAGGAGTTAAAAACACTTAAAGGCAAGTTCTTCGTAAAAGTTGTTTTTATTCTTATATAATGTGATTACTCTGCTTTTTACTGCTTTGTTGCATATCACGCTCAAAAACACTCAAAAGACACTTTTCAGATAATGTCATTTTTTTTTCTACATAAAGCTAGTTTTACATGTAATTTGGGATTTTCGTAACTAAGAATGTGAAAAACACTCAAAATACACACATTTGGTAAGGTAGTTCTGTTTCTCAATGAAAAGTGTTATTCATGAGTTTTAGCATTTTGGTATGTAAGAAACTTCTCTATATACACGAGATTTTGCGTTTTTTGTCTTGTGGTTCTTGTGAAACTATAAAAAAATCATTATACACGTTTCTCTAAATGTCCTTTTACTTCCCAATATAGAGTGCTTTCCATCCATTTGCGCGTTTTTTTGTAGGTAAAAAGCTCAAAAACACTTTTTGGTAATGTTATTCTATTTCTTCATATTTGTTGGTTTGCATCCGTTTTAGAGTTTTTCTATGTAAAACACTGAAAAGACACGTTTAAGTAATTATGTTTTGGATTCACATATTGACTGACTTTCATATTATTTATCGTTTTGGTGCCTAACATGCTGAAAAACACTGAAAAGACAGGTTTCTGGTAAAATCGTTTAACTTCCTTATATAGGTGGCATGCACTTTAGAGTTTGGTACATAAAAATCGGAAAAAGAACTATAACTTTTTTTGATAATGTTTTTTTTTTCCAGATAAATTCCCTGAATTTTGGCAGAATATTGGCATCTTGGTATCTATGAAAATCAATATAAAAAACTATTTTTATTTATTTGTTTATTTTTTTCTCTATAAAGAGTGTTATTTGTGGGTTTTAACGTTTTGGTACTTAAGGAACTTAAAAACGGTCCTAATACACGTTTCTCGTAATGTCCTTTCGTTTCCCAAACATAGGGTTCTTTGCGTGTATTTAAGCGTTTTTGTAAGTACCATGATCAAAAACACTTAAAACAGATATTTTTAGTAATGTTATTCTGCATCTCCATAAAGGAGTTTTTTGCATGCGTTTTAGCGTTTTGGTTTGTAAGGAGGTCAACATTTCAAGTCAAGTTTTTGGTAAAAGTTGATTTTATTCTCATGTAATGTGATTGCCCTGTTTTTTTTTTTTGTGATTTACTGTCTAACACGCTCAAAAACACTCAAAAGACACTTTTCTGGAGGTCATATTTTTTTGGGGGGGGTTTTGCTAACAATGAATGTGAAAAACACTCAAAATACACGCATTTGGTAAGGTTGTTCTGTTTCTCAATTAATATTGTTATTCAAGAGTTTCAGCATTTTGGTATCTAAGAAACTTCTTTATATACACGAGTTTTTGCGTTTTTTTGCCTTGTGGTTCTTGTGAACCACAAGTTCTTTTGCTCAAAAATAAGTAAGACACTCATTATACACGTTTCTCGTAATGTCCTTTTGTTTCCCAATAGGGAGTGCTTTGCATCCATTTTCGCGTTTTTTGTAGGTAACAAGCTCAAAAACACTCAAAATGTACCTTTTTGGTAATGTTATTTTATTTCTTCTTATTGGTTGGTTTGCATCCGTTTTAGCGTTTTTCTACGTAAAACACCGAAAAGACACGTTTTCAGTAATTTTGTTTTAGATTCCAATATAGAGTGACTTGCATGTTATTTACCGTTATGGTGCCTAACAAGTTGAAAAACACTCATAACACAGTTTTCTGGCAAAGACGTTTAATTTCCCCATATAGGTGGCTTTGCATGCACTTTAAGGTTTGGTACATAACAGTACGAAAAAAAAAAGCTAAAATTAACTTTTTTGATAACTGACTCGTAATTTCCTGAATTTTGCCCAAATTTTGGCATCTCGGTACCTGTGAAGATGAAAAAGAAAAAAAAATATCGTATCTTTTTATTTATTTATTTATTTTTCTCAATAAAGAGAAATAATTGTGGCTTTTTGCTTTTTGGTAAATAATGATCTTAAAAACACTCGTAATACACGTTTCTCGCAATTTCCCAAAAATAGGGTTCTTTGCATGTATTTAAGCGTTTTTATTGGTAACATGATCAAAAACACTCAAAATATATGCTTTTGGTAATGCTATTCTCTTTCTCTATAAAGTGTGTTTTGCATGCGTTTTAGCCTTTTGGTATATAAGGAGCTGAAAACACTCAAAGGCAAGTTCTTGGTAAAAATTGATTTTGTTGACATGTAAAGTGATTCCCCTTCTTTTTAGTGCTTTATTTCCTATCACGCTCAAAAACACTCAAAAGACACTTTTCTGGTAATGTCATACTTTTCCCACATAAAGCTGGTTTCGCATGCAATTTGGGATTTTGGTAACTAAGAATGTGAAAAGCAGTCAAAATACACGCATTAAGTAAAGTTGTTCTGTTTATCAATTAAGAGTGTTATTCATGAGTTTCAGCATTTTGGTATCTAGGAAACTTCTCCATATACACGAGTTTTTGCGTTTTTTGCCTTGTGGTTCTTTTGAACTATAAAACATTCATTATACACTTTTCTCGCAATGTCCCTTTGTTTCCCAATATAGAGTGCTTTGTATCAATTTTCGCGTTTTTTGTAACAAACTCAAAAACACTCAAAATATACCTTTTTGGTAATGTTATTCTACTTCTTGATATTGATTGGTTTGCATCCGTTTTAGCGTTTTTCTACGTAGTTTTGTTTTGGTTTGCCATATAGAGTGAGTTCCATATTATTTATCGTTTTGGTGCCTAACATTCTGAAAAACACTCAAAACACAGATTTCTGGTAAGGTCGTTTAATTTCCTCATATGGGAGGCTTTGCATGCACTTTAGTGTTTGGTACATAAGAGTCCGAAAAAAAGCTAATATCAATTTTTTTTTTTTATAATATTCTCTTATCATAAAATTGCCCTAATTTTTCCCAGAATTTTGGCATCTCGGTCCCTATGAAGGTGAATAACAAAAAAAAAAAGAAAGGAAAATCCTTTCATTTATTTTTTTTTATTTTATTTTATTTTTTTTCTAAATAACGAGTGTTATTTGTGGGGTTTAGCTTTTTGGTAGTTAAGGAACATAAAAACACTCATAATTCACGTTTTTCGTAATGTCCTTACGTTTCCCAAACATAAGGTTCTTTGCATGTATTTAAACGTTTTTTATACATAACATTATTAAAAACATTCAAAATACATGTTTTTGGTAATGTTATTCTGTTTAGCCATAAAGTTTGTTTTCCATGCGTTTTAGCGGTTTGGTATGTAAGGAGCTCAAAAACACATATTGGCAAAATCTTGTTAATAGTTGTGATTGCCCTGCTTTTTAGTACTTCATTGCCTAACACGCTCAAAAACAATTAAGACACTTCTGGTAATGTCATTTTTTTTCTCTCATAAAGCTAGTTTCGCAGGCTATTTTGGGTATTGCTAACTAGGAATATGAAAAATACTCAAAATACAGGCATTTGCTAAGGTTGTTCTCTTTCTCAATTAAGATTGTTATTCATGAGTTTCAAGATTTTGGTATCTAAGAAACTTCTTTATATACACGAGTTTTTGCGTTTTTCTACGTAAAACACTGAGAAGATACATTTTCAGTAATTTAGTTTTGGATTCCCATATAGAGTGAGTTCCTTATTATTTATCGTTTTGGTGCCTAACATGCTGAAAAACACTCAAAAGACAGATTTCTGGTAAGGTCGTTTAATTTCCTCATATAGGAGGTTTTGCATGCACTTTAGGGTTTGGTAGATAACAGCTAAAATTATCTTTTTAGATAATATTCTTTTGTTCATATAATTTTCCTGAATTTTCCCAGAATTTTGGCATCTTGGTACCTATGAAGATGATTTTTTTTTTCTAAATAAAGAGTGTTATTTGTGGATTTTAGCTTTTTGGTACTTAAGGAACTTTAAAAAAAAACACTCAAAATACACCTTTCTCGTAATGTCCTTTTCTTTCCCAAACATAATGTTCTTTGCATGTATTTTAGCGTTGTTATAGATAACATGATAAAAAAAAACAGTCAAATTACATGTTTTTGGTAATGTTATTCTTTTTCTCCATAAAGTTTGTTTCGCATGCGTTTTAGCGGTTTGGTATATAAGGAGCTGAAAAACATTTAAAGGCAAGTTCTTAGTAAAAATTGGTTTTATTCCAATGAAAAGTGATTACCCTGCTTTTTAGTGCTTTATTGCCTATCACGCTCAAAAACACTCGAAAGACATTTTTCTGGAAATGTCATGTTTTCCCACATAAATCTGGTTTCGCATGAAATTTGGGTTTTTGGTAACGAAGAATATGAAAAACACTCAAATTACACGAATTTGGTAAGGTTGTTCTGTTTCTCAATTAAGAGTGTTATTCATGATTTTCAGCATTTTGATATCTAGGAAACTTCTCCATATACACGAGTTTTTGCGTTTTTTGCCTTGTTGTTCTTTTGAACTATAATACACTCATTATACACTTTTCTCGCAATATCTCTTTGTTTCCAAATATAGAGTGCTTTATATCAATTTTAGCGTTTTTTTGTAGGTAACAAGCTCAAAAACACTCAAAATATTCCTTTTTGGTAATGTTTTTTTTTTTTTTTTCTTGATATTGGTTGATTTGCATCCATTTTAGGGTTTTTCTACGTAAAACATTTGGAAGACACGTTTTCAGTAATTTTGTTTTGGATTCCCATATAAAGTGAGTTCATTATTATATATCATTTTGGTGCCTAACATGCTGAAAAACTCTCAAAAGATAGATTTCTCGTAAGGTCGTTTAGTTTCCTTATATGGGATGCTTTTGCATGCAGTTTAGGGTTTGGTACACAATAGTCCGAAAAAAAAGCTAAAATCAACTTTTTTGATAATATTCTTTTATTATATAATTGCCTTCAATTTTCCGAGAATTTTGGCATTTCAGTACCTATGAAGATGAATAACAAAAAAAAAAAAATCCTATTTTTATTTATTTTTTTATTTATTTATTTTTTCTAAATATAAAGAGGGTTTTAGGTTTTTGGTGCCTAACAAACTAAAAAAACACTCATAATATACGTTTGTCGTAATGTCCTTTTGTTTCCCAAACATAAAGTTCTTTTCATGTATTAAAGCGTTTTTATAGATAACATGATAAAAAAAACAAAACACTCGAAATACATGTTTTTGGTAATTTTATTCTGTTTCTCCATGAAGTTTGCTTTGCATGCTTTTTAGCGATTTAGTTAATAAGGAGCTCAAAAACACTTAAAGGCAAGTTGTTGATTAAAATTGGTTTTATTTAAATGTAATGTGATTGCCCTGCTTTTTAGTGCTTTATTGCCTATCAGGCTCAAAAACACTCAAAAGACATTTTTCTGGTGTCATTTTTTTCTCACATAAAGCTGGTTTCGCATGCAATTTAGGGTTTTGGTAACTAAGAATGTGAAAAGCTCTCAAAATACACTGATTTAGTAAGGTTGTTCTTTTTCTGAATTAGGAATGTTATTTCATGAGTTTTAGCATTTTGGTATGTAAGAAACTTCTCTATATACACGAGTTTTTGCGTTTTTTGTCTTGTGGTTCTTGTCAAACTATAAAACAATCATTATGCACGTTTCTCTAAATGTCCTTTTGCTTCCAAATATAGAGTGCTTTTACATCCATTTTCACGTTTTTGTAGTTAAAAATCTCAAAAACACTTTTTGGTAATGTTATTCTATTTTTTTTCATATTCGTTGATTTGCATCCGTTTTAATCTTTTTTCTACGTAAAACACTGAAAAGACACGTTTTCAGTAATTTTGTTTTGGATTCACATATTAACTGACTTCCATATTATTTATCGGTTTGGTGCCTAACATGCTGAAAACACTGAAAAGACAGGTTTCTGGTAAAGTCGTTTAATTTCCTTATATAGAAGGCTTTGCATGCACTTTAGGGTTTGGTAAATAACAATCCGAAAAAAGCTATTATAAACTTTTATTATAATGCTTTTTTTCCACAAAAATTCCCTGAATTTTGGCAGAATTTTGGCATCTCGGTACTTATGAAAATCAATAAAAAAAATGCTATTTTTATATTTATTTTTTTTCTCTCTTTGAAGAGTGTTATTTGTGGGTTTTAACGTTTTTCTACCTAAGGAACTTAAAAACAGTCATAATACACGTTTCTCGTAATGTCCTTTCGTTTCCCAAAGATAGGGTTCTTTGCATGTATTTAAGCGTTTTCATACGTAACAGATCAAAAATACTGAAAATTCATGTTTTTTCGTAATGTTATTTTGTTTCTCCATAAAGGGTGTTTTCCATGCATTTTAGCATTTTGGTTTGTAAGGAGCTGAAAAACACTTAAAGACAAGTTCTTGGTAAATGTTGGTTTTATTCCCATGTAATGTCATTGCCCTGCTTTTTTGTGCTTTATTGCCTAGCACGCTCAAAAACACTCAAAAGACACTTTTTTTCTGGTAATGTCATTTATTTCACATATAAAACTAGTTTCGCCTATAATTTCGGGTTTTGGTAACTAAGGATATGAAAAACACCCAAAATACACGCATTTGGTAAGGTTGTTCTGTTTCTCAATTAAGAGTGTTATTCATGAATTTCAGCATTTTGGTATCTAAGAAACATCTCCATATACACGAGTTTTTGCTTGTTTTGCCTTGTGGTTCTTGTGAAACTATAAAACACGCATTATAAACGTTTATCGTAATGTCCTTTTGTTTCCCAATATGGAGAGATTTGCATCCAATTTCGCTCAAAAACACAAAAAATACCTTTTTTGGTAATATTATTCTATATAATGATATTAGTTGATTTGCATTCGTTTTAGAGTTTTTCTACGTAAAACACTGAAAAGACACGTTTTCAGTAATTTTGTTTTGGATTCCCATACAGACTGACTTCCATATTATTTATTGTTTTAGTGCCTAACATACTGAAAAACAGGCAAAAGACAGGTTTCCTGTAAAGTCGTTTAATTTCCCCATATAGGTGGCTCTACATGCACTTTAGGGTTAGGTACATAACAGTCTGAAAAAAAGCTAAAATTAACTTTTTTGACATTCTTTTTTCACATAATTTCCCTGAATTTTGCCAGAATTTTGGCATCTCGGTAACTATGAAGGTTAATATAAAAAAAAAAGCTTTTTTTTCATTTATTTATTTATTTTTTCTCTATAAAGAGTGTTATTTGTGGGATTAAGCTTTTTGGTACTTAAGGAACGTAAAAACACTCATAATACTCGTTTCTCGTAATGTCCTTTGCATGTATTTAAGCGTTTTTATAGGTAACATGATCAAAAACACTCAAAATATACCTTTTTGGTAATGTTATTCTATTTTTTTATATTGGTTGGTTTGCATTTGCTTTAGCGTTTTTCTACGTAAAACACATAAAAGACACGTTTTCTGTAATTTTGTTTTGGTTTTCCATGTTAATTATCGTTTTGATGCCTAACATGCTGAAAAACACTCAAAAGACAGGTTTCTTGTAAAGTCGTTTAATTTCCCCATATAGATGGATTTGCATACACTTTAGGGTTTGGTATATAACAGTCCGAAAAAAAGCTAAAATTAACCTTTTTCATAATATTTTTTTCACGTAATTTTCCTGAATTTTGCCAGAATTTTGGCATCTCGGTACCTATGAAGATCAATAAAAAAAATGTTATTTTTTCTTTTTTTCTTTTTTTCTTTTTCTTTTTTTTCTTTTTCGTTATTTGTGGGTTTTAGCTTTTTGGTACTTAAAGAACTTATAAACACTCATAATACACATTCCTTGTAATGTCTTTTCATTCCCAAACATAGGGTTCTTTGCATGTATTTAAGCGTTTTTATTGGTAACAAGCTCAAAAACACTCAAAATACATGTTTTGGATAATGTTATTCTGTTTTTCCATAAAGGGTGTTTTGCATGGGTTTTAGCGTTTTGGTATGTAAGGAGCTCAAAAAAACTTAAAGGCAAGTTCTTGGTAAAAGTTGGTTATATTTCCATGTAATGTGATTGCCCTGCTTTTTAGTGCTCTATTGCCTAACATGCTGAAAAACACACAAAAAAAAAACACTTTTCTAGTAATTTCATTTTTTCTTCACAGTTTTGCATGTAATTTGGGGTTGGAAAACTAAGAATGTGAAAAAAACACTCAAAATACACTCATTTCCTAAGATTGTTCTGTTTCTCAATTAAGAGTGTTATTCATGAGTTTCAGCATTTTGGTATCTAAGAAACTTCTCCATATATACGAGTTTTTGCGTTTTTTGCCTTATGGTTCTTGATAACTATTAAAACATTCATTATACAATTTTCTTGTAATATCCTTTTGTTTCCCAATATAGACTGCTTTCCATTCATTTTTGCTTTTTTTTGAAGTAACAAGCTGAAAAACACTCAACTTTTTTGTAATGTTATTCTATTTCTTCATATTGGTTGGTTTGGATCCGTTTAAGCGTTCTACGCTAATACTGAAAAGACACGTTTTCAGTAATATTGTTGAAATTGCTGAAAACACCCAAAGACACGGTTCTTGTAAAGTCGTGTAATTTCACCATATAAGTGGCTTTGCATGCACTTCTGGGTTTCGTACATAACTCCAGAAAAGCTAAAATTATTATTTTTTTTCACATAATTTCCCTGAATTTTCTCAGAATTTTGGCATCTCGGTACCTATGAAGATGAATAACAAAAAAAAATCTTTTTTTTCAATTATTTTTTTCTCTATAAAGAGTGTTATTTGTGGGTTTTAGATTTTTGGTACTTAAGGAAATTAAAAATACTCATAATACACGATTTTCGGAATGTCCTTTCGTTTCACAAACATAGGGTTCTTTGCATGTTTTTAAGCGATTTTATAAGTAACATAATCAAAAACACTCAAAATACATGTTTTTCGTAATGTTATTCTGTTTCTCAATAAAGGTTGTTTTGCATGCGTTTAGCGTTTTGGTATGATAGGAGTTAAAAAATACTTAAAGGCAAGTTCTTAGTAATATTTGGTTTTATTCCAATGTAATGTGATTGTTCTGCTTTTTAGTGTTTTGTTGCATATAACGCTCAAAAACACTCAAAAGATACTTTTCTGGTAATGTCATTTATTTCCCAAATAAAGCTAGTTTCGCATGTAATTTGTGATTTTCGTAACTAAGAATGTGAAATACACTCCAAATACACACATTTGGTAAGGTAGTTCTGTTTTTTAATTAAAAGTGTTATTCATGAGTTTTAGCGTTTTCCTATGTAAGAAACTTCTATATATACACGAGTTTTTGCGTTTTTTGCCTTCTGGTTCTTGTGAAACTATAAAACACTCATTATACACGTTTCTCGTAATGTCCTTTTTCTTCCCAATATAGAGTGCTTTCCATTCATTTGCGAGTTTTTTGTAGGTAAAAAGCTTAAAAACACTTTTTGGTAATGTTATTCTATTTCTTCATATTTGTTGGTTTGCATCCGTTTTAGCGTTTTTTCTACGTAAAACACTGAAAAGACACGTTTAAGTAATTATGTTTTGGATTCACATGTTGACTGACATCCATATTATTTATCGTTTGGGTGCCTAACATGCTGAAAAACACAGAAAAGACAGGTTTCTGGTGAAGTCGTTTAACTTCCTTATATAGGTGGCATGCACTTTAGAGTTTGGTACATAAAAATCCGAAAAATAGCTACAATTAACTTTTTTGATAATGTTCTTTTTTTCCACATAAATTCCCTGAATTTTGGCAGAATTTTGGCATCTTGGTACCTATGAAAATCAATATAAAAAAAAGCTATTTTTATTTATTGAATTTTTTTTTTTTTTATAAAGACTGTTATTTGTGGGTTTTAACGTTTTGGTACTTAAGGAACTTAAAAACGGTCCTAATACACCTTTCTCGTAATGTCCTTTCGTTTCCCAAACATAGGGTTCTTTGCTTGTATTTAAGCGTTTTTATAGGTAACATGATCAAAAACACTTAAAACACATGTTTTTAGTAATGTTTTTTCTGGATCTCCATCATGGAGTTTTTTGCATGCGTTTTAGCGTTTTGGTTTTGGTCAAAGACACTTCATAGCAAGTTCTTGGTAAAAGTTGGTTTTATTCCCATGTAATGTGATTGCCCTGTTTTTTTTTTTTTTGTGATTTATTGCCTAACACGCTCTAAAACACTCAAAAGACACTTCTTGTAATGTCATTTTTTTTCCAACATAGTTTCGCGTGCTATTTGGGGTTTTGTTAAGAATGTGAAAAAAAAAATACTCAAAATACACGCATTTGGTAAGGTTGATCTGTTTCTCAATTAATATATTTTTTCAAGAGTTTCAGCATTTTGGTATCTAAGAAACTTCCTAATATACACGAGTTTTTGTGTTTTTTGCCTTGTGGTACTTGTGAATCACAAGTTCTTTTGCTCAAAAATAATAAGACACTCATTATACACGTTTCTCGCAAAGCAGTCCCAATAGGGACTGCTTTGCATCCATTTTCGCGATTTTTCTAGGTAACAAGCTCAAAAACACTCAAAATGTACCTTTTTGGTAATGTTATTTTATTTCTTCTTATTGGTTGGTTTGTGTCAGTTTTAGTGTTTTTCTACGTGAAACACCGAAAAGACACGTTTTCAGTAATTTTGTTTTAGATTCCCATATAGAGTGACTTGCATGTTATTTACCGTTATGGTGCCTAACAAGCTGAAAAACACTCATAAGACAGTTTTCTGGCAAACACGTTTAATTTCCCCATATAGGTGGCTTTGCATGTACTTTAGGGTTTGGTACATAACAGTACGAAAAAAAAGCTAAAATTAACTTTTTTGATAATTGACTCATAATTTCCTGAAATTTGCCGAAATTTTGGCATCTCGGTACCTGTGAAGATGAAAAAGAAAGAAAAAAATATCGTATTTTTTTTATTTATTTATTTATTTTTTCTCAATAAAGAGTGTTGTTTGTGGCTTTTAAGCATTTTGGTAAATAATGATCTTAAAAACACTCATAATACACGTTTCTGGCAATGTCCTTTCATTTCCAAAAAATAGGGTTCTTTGCATGTATTTAAGCGTTTTTATTGGTAACATGATCAAAAACACTCAAAATATATGTTTTTGGTAATGCTATTCTCTTTGTCCATAAAGTGTGTTTTGCATGCATTTTAGCGTTTTGGTATATAAGAAGCTCAAAACACTTAAAGGCAAGTTCTTGGTAAAAATTGATTTTATTGCCAGGTAAAGTGATTTCCCTGCTTTTTAGTGCTTTATTGCCTATCACGCTCAAAAACACTCAAAACACACTTTTTTGGTAATGTCATTTTTTTCCTTGGTTTCGCATGCAATTTGGGATTTTGGTAACAAAGAATGTGAAAAGCACTCAAAATACACGCATTTAGTAAAGTTCTTTTGTTTCTCAATTAAGAGTGTTATTCGGGAGTTTCAGCATTTTGGTATCTAGGAAAATTCTCCATATACACGAGTTTTTGCGTTTTTTGCCTTGTGGTTCTTTTAAAATATAAAACATTCATTATACACTTTTCTCGCAATGTCCCTTTGTTTTCCAATATAGAGTGCTTTGTATCAATTTTCGCGTCTTTTTTTTGTAGGTAACAACCTCTAAAACACTCAAAATATACCTTTTTGGTAATGTTTTTCTACTTCTTAATATTGGTAGGTTTCCATCCGTTTAAGCGTTTTTCTACGTAAAACACTGAGAAGACACGTTTTCAGTAATTTTGTTTTGGTTTGCCATATAGTGTGAGTTCCGTATTATTTTTCGTTTTGGTGCCTAACATGTTGAAAAACACTCAAAACACGGATTTCTGCTAAGGTCGTTTAATTTCCTCATATGGGAGGCTTTGAGTGCACTTTAGTGTTATGTACATAACAGTCCGAAAAAAAAGCAAATATCAACTTTTTTTTATAATATTCTCTTATCATATAATTGCCCTAATTTTTCCCAGAATTTTGTCATCTCGGTACCTATGAAGGTGAATAACAAAAAAAGAAAAACATTTCATTTATTTATTTTTTTTTATTTTTTTTCTAAATAACGAGTGTTATTTGTGGGTTTTAGCTTTTTGATAGTTAAGGAACTTAAAAACACTCATAATACACGTTTCTCTTAATGTCCTTACGTTTCCCAAACATAAGGTTCTTTGCATGTATTTAAGCGTTTTTATAGATAACATTATCAAAAACACTCAAAATACATCTTTTTGGTAATGTTATTCTGGTTCTCCATAAAGTTTGTTTTCCATGCGTTTTAGCGGTTTGGTATGTAAGGAGCTCAAAAACACATATTAGCAAGTTCTTGGTAAAAGTTGGTTTTATTCCCATGTAATGTGATTGCCCTGCTTTTTAGTACTTCATTGCCTAACACGCTCAAAAACAATTAAAAGACACTTCTGGTAATGTCATTTTTTTTCTCATAAAACTAGATTCACATGCTCTTTTGGGAATTGCTAAATAGGAATATGAAAAACACTCAAAATACAGGCATTTGCTAAGGTTGTTTTGTTTCTCAATTAATATTGTTATTCATAAGTTTCAGCATTTTGGTATCTAAGTAACTTCTTTATATACACGAGTTTTTGTGTTTTTCTACGTAAAACAAAGAGAAGATACATTTTCAGTAATTTTATTTTGGATTCCCATATAGAGTGAGTTCCTTATTATTTATCGTTTTGGTGCCAAACATGCTGAAAAACACTCAAAAGACAGATTTCTGGGAATGTTTAATTTCCTCATATAGGAGGCTTTGCATGCAATTTAGGGTTTGGTACATAACAATCCGAAAAAAAGCTATAATTAACTTTTTTGACAATATTCTTTTGTTCATATAATTTTCCTGAATTTTCCCGGAATTTTGGCATCTCGGTAGCAATGAAGATGAAAAAAAAAATTCCTATTTTTTTTTTCTCTAAATAAAGAGTGTTATTTGTGGGTTTTAGCTTTTGGTACTTGAGAAACTTAAAAAAAAACACTAATAATACACGTTTCTCGTACTGTCCTTTTGTTTCCCAAACATAATGTTCTTTCCATGTATTTAAGCATTTTTATAGATAACATGATAAAAAAAAACACCCAAATTACATGTTTTTTGGTAATGTTATTCTGTTTCTCCATAAAGTTTCTTTTGCATGCGTTTTAGCGGTTTGGTATATAAGGAGCTCAAAACATTTAAAGGCAAGTTCTTGGTAAAAATGGGTTTTATTCCAATGAAAACTGATTCCCCTTCTTTTTTGTACTTTATTGCCTATCACGCTCAAAAACACTCAAAAGACATTTTTCTGGACATGTCATGTTTTCCCAAATAAATCTGGTTTCGCATGAAATTTGGGTTTTTGGTAACTAAAAATATGAAAAACACTCAAAATACACGAATTTGGTAAGGATGTTCTGTTTCTCAATTAAGAGTGTTATTCAAGAGTTTCAGCATTTTGGTATCTCGGAAAGTTCTCCATATACACGAGTTTTTGCGTTTTTTGCCGTGTTGTTCTTTGAATTATAATACACTCATTATACACTTTTCTCGCAATGTCCCTTTGTTTCCCAATATAGAGTGCTTTGTATCAATTTTAGCGTTTATTTTTTGTAGGTAACAAGCTCAAAAACACTCAAAATATACCTTTTTGGTAATGTTTTTTTCTATTTCTTGATATTCGTTTGTTTGCATCCATTTTAGCGTTTTTCTACGTAAAACACTGGGAACACACGTTTTCAGTAATTTTGTTTTGGATTCCCATATAAAGTGAGTTCCTTCTTATTTATTATTTTGGTGCCTAACATGCTGAAAAACACTCAAAAGACAGATTTCTAGTAAGATCTTTTAATTTCCTTATACAAAAGGCTTTGCATGCAGTTTAGGGTTTGGTACATAACAGTCCGAAAAAAAAGCTAAAATCAACTTTTTTGATAATATTCTCTTATCATATAATTGTCTTGAATTTTCCCAGAACCTTGGCATTTCGGTACCTATGAAGATGAATAACAAAAAAAAATTTCCTATTTTTTTTATTTTTTATATATTATTGATTTTTCTAAATACAGAGTGGGTTTTAGGTTTTTGGTGCTTAACAAACTTAAAAACACTCATAATAAACGTTTCTCGTAATGTCCTTTTGTTTCCCAAACATAAGGTTCTTTTCAAGTATTTAAGCGTTTTTATAGAAAACATGATCAAAAACACTCAAAATACATGTTTTTGGTAATTTTATTCTGTTTCTCCATAAAGTTTCTTTTGCATGAGTTTTAGCGGTTTAGTATATAAGGAGCTCAAAAACACTTAAAGGCAAATTTTTGATAAAAATTGGTTTTATTGAAATGTAATGTGATTGCCCTTCTTTTTAGTGCTTTATTGCCTATCAGGCTCAAAAACACTCAAAAAGACATTTTTCTCGTAATGTCTTTTTTTTTTCTCACATAAAGCTGGTTTCGCATGCAATTTGGGGTTTTCGTAACTAAGATTGTGAAAAGCTCTCAAAATACACGCATTTAGTAAGGTTGTTCTGTTTCTCAATTAGGAATGTTATTCATGAGTTTCAGCATTTTGGTATCTAAGAAACTTCTCCATATCCACAAGTTTTTGCATTTTTTTGCTTTTTGGTTCTTTTGAACTATAAAACACTCATTACATACTTTTCTTGTAATGTCCTTTTATTTCCTAATATAGAGTGCTTTGCATCAATTTTTTGCGTTTTTTGTAGTTAATAAGCTCAAAAACACTCAAAATATACCTTTTTGGTAATGGTTTTCTATTTTTTTATATTGGTTGGTTTGCATCCGTTTTAGTGTTTTTCTACGTAAAACACAGAAGACACGTTTTCAGTAGTTTGTTTTGGATTCCCATATAGAGTGAGTTACTTATTTATTTATTGTTTTGGTGCCTAACATTCTGAAAAACACTCAAAAGACATTTTTTTAAGGTCGTTTAATTTCCTCATATAGGAGGCTTTGCGTGCACTTTATGGTTTGGTACATAACAGTTCGAAAAAAAAAAGCTGAAATTAACTTTTTTGATAATATTCTTTTATCACATAATTGCCCTGAATTTTCCCAGAATTTTGGCATCTCGGTACCTATGAATATGAATAACAAAAAAAAAAAAAGAATCCTATTTATTTTATTTTATTTTTAATTTTTTTTTCATTTTCTAAATAAAGAGTGTTATTTGTGGGTTTTAGCTTTTTGGTACTTAAGGTACTTAAAAAAAAACACTCATAATACACGTTTCTCGTAATGTCCTTTTGTTTCCCAAATATAATGTTCTTTACATGTACTTGAGCGTTTTTATAGATAACATGATCAAAAACACTCAAAATACGAGTACATGTTTTTTGGTAATGTTATTCTGTTTCTCCATAAAGTTTGTTTTGCATGCGTTTTAGCGGTTTGGTATATAAGGGGTTAATAAATACTTAAAGGCAAATTCTTCGTAAAAGTTGGTTTTATTCCCATGTAATGTGATCGTTCTGCTTTTTAGTGCTTTGTTGCATATCACGCTGAAAAACAATCAAAAGACACTTTTCTGGTAGTCATTTTTTTTTTTCCCAAATGATGCTAGTTTCGCATGCAATTTGGCATTTTCGTAACTAAGAATGTGAAAAACACTCAAAATACACAATTTGGTAAGGTAGTTCTGTTTATTGATTAAAAGTGTTATTCATGCATTTATTCAATTTGGTATGTAAGAAATTTCTCTATATACACGAGTTTTTGCGTTTATTGCGTTGTGGTTCTTTTAAAACTTTAAAGCACTCATTATACACGTTTTTTCGTAATGTCCTTTTGTTTCCTAATATAGAGTGCTTTACATCCATTTTTGCCTTTTTTGTAGGTAACAAGCTCAAAAACACTCAAAATATATCTTTTTGGTAATGTTATTCTATTTCTTCATATAGGATGGTTTGTATCCACTTTAGCGATTTGCTGAGTAAAACACTGAAAAGACACGTTTTCACTAATTTTCTATTGGATTCACATATTGACTGACTTCCATATTATTTATCGTTTTGGTGCCTAACATGCTGAAAAAACACTAAAAAAGACAGGTTTCTGGTAAAGTCCTTTAAATTCCTTATATAGGTGGCTTTGCATGCACTTTAGGGTATGGTACATAACAATCCGAAAAAAAAGCTATAATTAACTTCTATGATAATATTCTTTTTTCCACATAAATTCCCTGTATTTTTGCAGAATTTTAGCATCTCGGTACCTATAAAGATGAATAACCAAGAAAAAATCCCATTTTTTAATTTTTTTATTTATTATTATTATTTTTTTCTAAAGAGTGTTATTTGTGGGTTTTAGCTTTTTGGTACTGAAAGAACTTAAAAAATCACTCATAATACACGTTTCTTGTAATATTCTTTCGTTTCCTAAACATAAGGTTCTTTGCATGTATTTAAGCGTTTTTATAGATAACATGATCAAAAACACTCAAAATACATGTATTTGGTAATGTCATTTTGTTTCTCCATAAAATTAATTTTGCATGGGTTTTAGCGTTTAGGTAGGTAACGAGCTCAAAAACACTTAAAGGTAAGTTTTTGGTAAAATTTGGTTTTATTCCCATGTAATGTGATTGCCCTGGCTTTTAAGGCTTTATTGCGTAACACGCTCACAAACACTGAAAAGACATGCAAAGCCTCCCATATAAGGAAATTAAAGACCTTACCAGAAATCTGTGTTTTGAGTGTTTTTTTTAGCATATTAGGCACCAAAACAATAAATAATAAGGAACTCACTCTATGTGGGAATCCAAAAGAAAATTACTGAAAACGTGTCCTCTCAGTGTTTTTTCGTAGAAAAACGCTAAAACTGATATAAAACAACCAATATCAAGAAGCAAAAAAACATTACCAAAAATGTATATTTTGAATGTTTTTGAGCTTCTTACCTACAAAAAAAAAAACGCGAAAATTGATACAAGGAAAGGAAAGGAAAGAGGAAAGGAAAGAAAAGAAAGAGGAAAGAAAAGGAATCCATTTTCGCGTTTTTTTTTAACGTGTCAAGCTAAAAAACACAAAATCTACGTAAATCTTTTAAAAGACACGTTTTCAGTAATTTTCTTTTGGATTTCCATATAGAGTGACTTTCATATTATTTATCGTTTTGGTGCCTAACATGCAGAAAAACACTCAAAAGACAGGTTTCTTGTCAAGTCGTTAAATTTTATCAGATAGGTGGCTTTGCATACGTTTTTATGGTTTGGAACATAACTCCGAAAAAAAAGGTAAAATTAACTTTTTTGATAATGTTTTTTCCACATAATTTCCTTGAATTTTGGCAGAATTTTGGCATCTTGGTACCTATGAACATCAATAACAAAAAAATAAAAATGCTATTTTTTTATTTATTATTTTTTCTCTATAAAGAGTGTTATTTGTAGGTTTTAACACTTTGTTACTTAAGGAACTTAAAAAAAACATTCATAATACACATTTCTCGTAATGTTCTTTCGTTTCCCAAATACGGAGATCTTTGAATGTATTTAAGCGTTTTTATAGGTAACATGATAAAGAAACACTCAAAACACTTGTTTTTAGAAATGTTATTCTGCTTTTCAATAAAGGAGTGTTTTACATGCGTTTTAGCGATTTGGTATGTAAGGAGCTGAAAAAACACTTCAAAGCAAGTTCTTGGTAAAAGTTGGTTTTATTCCAATGTAATATGTTTGCCCTGCTTTTCAGTGCTTTATTGCCTAACACGCTCAAAAACACTGAAAAGATACTTCAGGTAATGTCATTTTTTTCCCACATCAAACTAGTTTCGCATGCTATTTAGGGTTTTGGAAAAAATGTGAAAAAAAACACTCAAAATACATGCATTTAATAATGTTGTTCTGTTTCTCAATTAAGATTGTTTTTTCATGAGTTTCAGCATTTTGGTATCTAAGAAATTTCTTTATATACACGAATTTTTGCGTTTTTTGCCTTGCTGTTCTTGTGAACCAAAAGTTCTTTTGCACGAAAATAATAAGGCACTCATTATACATGTTTCTCGTAATGTCCTTTTCTTTCCCAATAGGAAGTGCTTTGCATCCATTTTCGCGTGTTTTATATGTAACAAGCTCAAAAACACTCAAAATATACCTCTTTGATAATGTTATTGTATTTCTTCATATTGGATGGATTTCATCTGTTTTAGCGTTTTTCTACGTAAAACACCGTTTTGAGTAATTTTGTTTTAGATTCCCAAAGAATATTGCCAGAATTTTGGCATCTTAGTACCTATGAAGATGAACAACTAAAGAAAAAAAACTTAAACTTAACTTAAAAAATATTCATAAAACACGTTTCTCGTAATGTTCTTTCGTTTCCCAAAAATAGAGTTCTTTGCGTGTATTTAAGCGTTTTTATTGGTAACTTGATCAAAAACACTCAAAATACATGTTTTTGGTAATGTTCTTCTCTTTCACCATAAAGTGTATTTTGCATGCGTTTTAGTGTTTTGGTATATAAAGAGCTCAAAAACACTTAAAGGCAAGTTCTTTTTAAAAATTGATTTTATTCCAATGTAATGTGTTTGCCCAGCTTTTTAGTGCATTATTGCCTAGAACGCTCAAAAACACTCAAAAGACATTTTTTCGGTAATGTCGTTTTTTTCCCACATAAAGCTGGTTTCGAATGCAATTTGGGGTTTTGGTAACTAAGAATGTGAAAAGCACTCAAAATTAACGCATTTAGTAAGATTGTTCTTTTTCTCAATTAAGAGTGTTGTTCCAGAGTTTCAGCATTTTAGGATGTAAGAAACTTCTCTATATACACGAGTTTTTGAGATTTTTGCCTTGTAGTTCTTGTGAAACTATAAAACACTCATTATACACGTTTCTCGTAATGTCCTTTTCCTTCCCAATATAGAGAGCTTTCCATCCATTTTCGCGTTTTTTTGTAGGTAATAATTTCAAAAACACTCCAAATATACGTTTTTGGTAATGTTATTTTATTTCTTCATATTGGTTGGTTTGCATCCATTTTAGCGTTTTTCTACGTAGAACACCGAAAAGATACGTTTTTAGTAATTTTGTTTTGGAGTCCTATAAATATTGACTTCCATGTTATTTATCGTGTTGGTTCGTAAGTTGCTGAAAAACACTCATAAGACCGTTTTCTGGCAAAGACGTTTAATTTCCCCTTATAGGTGACTTTGCAGGCACTTTAGGGGTTTTGTACATAACAGTCCGAAAAAAAAGCTAAATTTACTTTTTTTTGATAATGTTCTTATTTCACATAATTTCCTGAATTTTGCCCGAATTTTGGCATATCGGTACCCGTGAATATCAATAAGAAAGAAAAAAAATATCGTATCTTTTTTCATTTATTTATTATTTCTCAATAAAGAGTGTTATTTGTGGCTTTTAGCTTTTTGGTAATTAATGAACTTAAAAACACTTATAATACACGTTTCTCGTAATCTAGCTTTCGTTTCCGAAAAATAGTGTTCTTTGCATGTATTTAAGCGTTTTTATTGGTAACATGATCAAAAACACTCAAAATACATGTTTTTGATAATATTATTCTGTTTCACCATAAAGTGTGTTTTGCATGCGTTTTAGTGTTTTGGTATATAAGGACCTCAAAAACACTTAAAGGCAAGTTCTTGGTAAAAATTCGTTTTACTCCAATGTAATGTGATTGCCTTCCTTTTTAGTGTTTTATTTCCTATCACGCTCAAAAATACTCAAAAGACACTTTTCTAATAAATTTTTTTTTCCCACAATCTATTTTCGCATGCAATTTGGGGTTTTGGTAACTAAGAATGATAAAAGCACTCAAAATACATGCATTTAGTAAGGTTGTTCTGTTTCTCAATTAAGAGTGTTATACATGAGTTTTAGCATTTTGGTATCTAAGAAACAATCCAAAAAAAAAGCTATAATTAACTTTTATGATAATGTTCTTTTTTCCATATAAATTCCCTGAATTTTGGCAGAATTTTGGCATCTCGGTACCTATGATTATGAATAACAAAAAAAAAAAATCCCATTTTCTTATTTTTTATTCATTTTTTTTTCTAAATAGTTTTATTTGTGGGTTTTAGCTTTTTGGTACTGAAGGAACTTAAAAATCACTCATAATACACATTTCTCGTAATGTTCTTTCGTTTCCCAAACATAAGATTCTTTGCATGTATTTAAGCGTTTTTATAGATAATATGATCAAAAACACTCAAAATACATGTATTTGGTAATGTAATTCTGTTTCTCCATAAAATGTATTTTGCATGCCTTTTAGGGTTTTGGTACGTAAGGAGCTCAAAAACACTTAAAAACAAGCTCTTGGTAAAATTTGGTTTTATTCACAAGTAATGTGATTGCCCTGGCTTTTAGAGCTTTATTGCGTAACACGCTCAAAAACACTGAAAAGACATGCAAAGCGTCCCATATGAGGAAATTAAAGACCTTACCAGAAATCTGTCTTTTGAGTGTTTTTCAGCATGTTAGGCACCAAAACGATAAATAATAATGAACTCACTCTATGTGGGAATCCAAAAGAAAATTACTGAAAACGTGTCTTCTCAGTGTTTTACGTAGAAAAACGCTAAAACTGATACAAACCAATCTATATCAAGAAGCAGGAAAATATTACCAAAAATGAGTGTCTTTGAGCTTGTTACCTACAAAAAAACGCAAAAATGGATAGAAAGCACTCTATATTGGGAAACAAAAGGACATTGCGAGAAAAGTGTATAATGAATGTTTTATAGTAAAAAAAAAAAAAAAAAAAAAACACAAGGCAAAAAACGCAAAAGCTCGTGTATATGCTGAAACTCATGAATAAGACTCTTAATTGAGACACAGAGCAACCTTACTAAATGCGTGTCAAAAACACTAAAAGGCAAGTTCTTTTTAAAAGTTAGTTTTATTCTCATGTAATGTGATTGCCCTTCTTTTTAGTGCTTTATTACCTAACACGCTGAAAAACACTCAAAAACACTTTTCTGGTAATGTAATTTTTTTCCCACATGGAATTTGGGGTTTTGGTAACTAAGAATGTAAAAAAACACTCAAAATACAAGCATTTAATAAGGTTGTTCTGTTTCTTGATTAAGATTGTTATTCGTGAGTTTTAGTATTTTAGTATCTTAGAAACTTCTCCATACAGTCGAGTTTTTGCGTGTTTTGCCTTGTGATTCCGGTGAAACTATAAAATACTTATTATACACGTTTCTCGTTATGTTCTTTGTGCTTTGTATTTATTTTCGCGTTTTTTTTTTTTTTAATGTAACAAGCTCAAGAACACACAAAATATAGTTTTATGGTAATGTTATTCTATTTCTTCATATTGGTTGGTTTGCATCCGTTTTAGCGTTTTTCTACGTAAATGTTTTAAAACACACGTTTCCAGTAATTTCGTTTTGGATTTCCATATAGAGTGACTTTCATATTATTTATCATTTTGGTGTCTAACATGCTTTTTGGTGCCTTTTGCTTCCCAATATAGTGTGCTTTCCATCCATTTTCGCGTTTTTTGTAGGTAATAATTTCAAAAACACTCGAAATATACCTTTTTGGTAATGTTATTCTATTTTTTCATTTTGATTGATTTGTATTTGTTTTAGCGTTTTCTACGTAAAACATCGAAAAGACACATTTTCAGTAATTTTGTTTTGGATTCCCAAATAGATTGATTTCCTTGGGTTTTATCGTATTGGTTCCTAACATGCTGAAAAACACTCATAAGTCAGATTTCTGGCATAGACGTTTAATTTCCCCATATAGGTGGCTTTGCATGCAATTTAGGGGTTTGGTACATAAGAGTCCGAAAAAAAAGTTAAATTTAACTTTTTTGATAATTTTTTGATAACTTTGCCCGAATTTTGGCACCTCCTTACCGGTGAAGATGAATAAGAATGAAAAAAAAATATCGTATTTTTTTATTTATTTTTTTTTCTCAATAAAGAGTGTAATTTGTGAATTTTAGCTTTTTCGTACTTAATGAACTTAAAAACACTCATAATACACGTTTCTCGTAATGTCCTTTCGTTTCCCAAAAATATGGTTCTTTCCATGTATTTAAGCGTTTTTATTGGTAACATGATCAAAAACACTCAAAATACATGTTTTTGGTAGGGTTATTCTGTTTCACCATTAAGTGTATTTTGCATACATTTTAATGTTTTGGTATATAAGCAGCTCAAATACACTTAAAGGCAAGTTCTTGTTAAGAACTGGTTTTATTCCAGTGTAATGTGATTGCCCTGCTTTTTAGTGCTTTATTGCCTAACACGCTCAAAAACACTCAAAAGACATTTTTCTGGTAATGTTATTTTTTTTCTCACAAAAAGCTGGTTTCATATGCAATTTGGGGTTTTGGTAACTAAGGATGTGAAAAGCACTCAAAATACACGCATTTAGTAAGATTGTTCTGTTTCTAAATTAAGAGTGTTGTTGCAGAGTTTCAGCACTTTGGAAAGTAAGAAACTTTTCTATATACACGAGTTTTTGCGTTTTTTGCCTTGTAGTTCTTGTGTAACTATAAAACACTCATTATACACGTTTCTCGTAATGTCCTTTTCCTTCCCAATATAGAGTGCTTTCCATCCATTTTCGCGTTTTTTGTAGGTAACAATTTCAAAAACACTCAAAATATACCTTTTTGGTAATGTTATTTTTTTTTTCTTCATATTGGTTGGTTTGTATCCATTTTAGCGTTTTTCTACGTAAAATACCGAAAAGACAGTTTTTAGTAAATTTTTTTTTTCGATCCCCATATAGATTGACTTCCATGTTATTTATCGTGTTGGTTCCAAAGATGCTGAAAAACACTCATAAGACCGTTTCCTGGCTAAGACGTTTTATTTCCCCATATAGGTGGTTTTGCATGCATTTTAGGGGTTTGGTACATAACACCAAAAAAAAAAGCTAAATTTAACTTTTTTGATAATGTTCTTATTTCACATAATTTCCTAAATTTTGCTTGAATTTTGGCATCTTGGTACCTGTGAAGATGAATAAAAAAGATAAAAAAAATATCACATTTTTTTTTATTTATTTATTGTTTCTCAATAAAGAGTGTTATTTGTGGCTTTTAGCTTTATGGTAATTAATGAACTTAAAAACACTCATAATACACGTTTCTCGTCATCTCCTTTCGTTTCCCAAAAATAGTGCTCTTTGCATGTATTTAAGCGTTTTCATTGGTAACATGATCAAAAACACTCAAAATACATGTTTTTGGTAATATTATTTTGTTTGACCATAAAGAGTGTTTTGCATGCGTTTTAGTGTTTTGGTATGTAAGGAGCTCAAAAACACTTGAAGGCAAGTTCTTGGTAAAAATCCGGTTTCCTCAAATGTAATGTGATTGCCCTCCTTTTTAGTGCTTTATTGCCTATCACGCTCAAAAACACTCAAAAGACACTTTTCTGGTAGTCATTTTTTTTTCCACAAATCTATTTTCGCAATTAATTTTGGGTTTTAGTAACTAAGAATGTGAAAAGCACTCAGAATACACGCATTTATTAAGGTTGTTCTGTTTCTCAATTAGGAGTGTTATACATGAGTTTTAGCATTTTTGTATCTAGGAAACCTCTCCATATACGCGAGATTTTGCGTTTTATACCTTGTGGTTCTTTTGAACTATAAAACACTCATTATACACTTTTCTTGCAATGTCCTTTTGTTTCCCAATATAGAGTGCTTTGCATCAATTTTCGCGTTTTTTGTAGGTAACAATCTCAAAAACACTCAAAATATACCTTTTTAATAACGTTTTTCTATTTCTTGATATTGGTTGCTTTGCATCCGTTTTAGCGTTTTTCTACGTAAAACACTGAGAAGACATGTTTTCAGTAACTTTGTTTTTAATTCCCATATAGAGTGAGTTCCTTATTATTTATCGTTTTGGTGTCTAACATGCTAAAAAACACTCAAAACACAGACTTCTGGTAAGGTCGTTTAATTTCCTGATATAGGAGGCTTTGCATGCACTTTAGGGTTTGGTACATAACAATCCGAAAAAAGAAGCTGAAATTAACTTTTTTGATAATATTCTTTTATCATATGATTGCCCTGAATTTTCCCAGAAATTTGTCATCTGGGTACTATGAAGATGAATAACAAAAAAAAAAAAAAAATTTCCTATTTTTTTATTTTTTTATTTTTTATTTTCTAAATAAAGAGTGTTATTTGTGGGTTTTAGCTTTTTGGTACTTAATGAACTTAAAAAACACTCATAATACACGTTTCTCGTAATATCCTTTTGTTTCCCAAATATAATGTTCTTTGCATGTATTTAAGCGTTTTTTTATAGATAACATGATCAAAAACACTCAAAATACATGTTTTTGGTAATGTTATTCTGTTTCTCCATAAAATTTGTTTTGCATGCGTTTTAGCGGTTTGTTATATAAGGAGCTCAAAAAAACTGAAAAGCAAGTTTTTGGTATAAATTGGTGTTATTCCAATGTAATATGATTGCCCCACTTTTTAGTGGTTTATTGCCTATCACGCTCAAAAATACTTAAAAGACACTTTTCTGGTAATGTCATTTTTTTTCACATAAAGGTGATTTCGCATGCAATTTGGGGTTTTGGTAACTAAAAATGTGAAAAGCACTAAAAAAACACGCATTTAGTAACGCTGTTCTGTTTCTCAATTAATAGTGGTTTTTCATGAGTTTCAACATTTTTTTTATTTAGCAACCTTCTCCATATACACGAGTTTTTGTGATTTTTGCCTTTTGGTTCGTTTGAACTATAAAAAAAAAAAACTCATCATACACTTTTCTTGTAAAGTCCTTTTGTTTTCTAAAATAGAGTGCTTTGCATCAATTTTCCCGTTTTTTGTAGATAACAAGCTCAAAAACACTCAAAATATACCTTTTTGGTAATGTTTTTCTCTTTCTTGATATTGGATGGTTTGCATCCGTTTTAGCGTTTTTCTACGTAAAACACTGAAAAGACACGTTTTCAGCAATTTTGTTTTTGATTCTCATATAGAGTGAGTTTCTTATTATTTATCGTTTTGGTGCCTAACATGTTGATAAACACTCAAAAAACAGATTTCTGGTAAGGTCATTTAATTTCCTAATATAGGAGTTTTTGGATGAATTTTAGGGTTTGGTATATAACAGTCTAAAAAAAAAGCTAAAATTATCTTTTTGATAATTTTCTTTTATCATATAATAGCCCTGAATTTTCCCAGAATTTTGGCATCTCGGTACTTATGAAGATGAATAACAAAAAAAAAATCCTATTTTTTATTTTCTTACTTTTTTTTTCTAAATAAAGAGTGTTATTTGTGGGTTTTAACTTTTTGGTACTTAAGGAACTTAAAAACACTTATAATACTCGTACACATTTCTCGTAATATCCTTTCGTTTCGCTAACATAACGTTCTTTGTATATATTTAAGCGTTTTTATAGATAACATGATGAAAACCCTCAAAATATATGTTTTTGGTAATTTTATTCTGTTTCTCCATAAAAGGTGTTTTACATGCGTTTTTTCGTTTTGGTATGTAATGAGCTTAAAAACACAAAGGCAAGTTCTTGGTAAAAAATGTTTTTATTTCCATGTAATGTGATTACCTTGCTTTTTATTGCTTTATTGCCTAACACGCTCAGAAACACTCAAGAGACACTTTTCTGGTAATATCATTTTTTTCCCATATAAAGCTAGTTTTGCATGGAATTTGGGGTTTTGGTATCTAAGAATGTGAAAAAAAAACTCAAAACACAGGCATTCTATTTTTTAATTAAAAGTGTTATTCATGAGTTCCAGCATTTTGGTATGTAAGAAACTTTTCTAATACACACATTTGGTAAGGTATTTCTGTTTCAAAATTAAAAGTGTTATTTATGATTTTCAGTTTTTTGGTATTTAAGAAAGCTTTTTACCTTGTGGTTCTTGTCAAACTATAAAACACTCATACAGGTTTCTCGTAATGCCCTTTTCTTTGCCAATATCAAGTGCTTTCCATCCATTTTTGCATTTTTTGTAGGTAACAAGCTCAAAAACACATCAAAATATATCTTTTTGGTAATATTATTCTATTTCTTTATATTGGTTGGTTTACATCCGTTTTAGCGTTTTTCAACGTAAATCACTGAAAAGACACGTTTTCAGTAATATTGTTGAAATATCTAAAAAAAATACTCAAAAAACAGGTTTCTGGTAAAGTCGTGTAATTTCCCCATGTAGGCTGATTTGCATACACTTCAGGGTTTATACATAACTTCGGAAAAAGCTAAAATTATTATTTTTTATGCTTTTTTTTTTTTTTATTTCCATGAATTTTTCCAGAATTTTGGCATCTCGGTACCTATGAAGATGAATAAGAAAAAAAATTTTCTCTCTATAAAGAGTGTTATTTGTGGGTTTTAGCTTTTTGGAACTTAAGTAACATAAAAACACTCCTAATATACGATTTTCGAAATGTCCTTTTGTTATACAAACCTAGGGTTCTTTACATGTATTTAAGCGTTTTTATAGGTTACATGATCAAAAACACTTAAAATACATGTTTTTGGTAATGTTATTCTGTTTCTCCATAGAGGGTGTTTTGCATGCGTTTTAAAAATTTGGTATGTAAGGAGTTCAAAAACACTTAAAGGCAAGTTCTTCGTAAAAGTTGGATTTATTCCCATGTAATATGATTGTTCTGCTTTTTAGTTCTTTGTTGCATATCACGCTCAAAAACACTAAAAAGACACTTTTTTGGTAGTCATTTTTTTTCCCCACATGAAGGTAGTTTCGCAAGTAATTTGGCATTTTCGTAACTAAGAATGTGAAAAACACTCAAAATACACAATTTGGTAAGGTAGTTCTGTTTATCAATTAAAAGTGTTATTCATGCATTTCATTATTTCGGTATGTAAGAAATTTCTCTATATATACGAGTTTTTTGCGTTTATTGCCTTGTGGTTCTTTTAAAACTATAAAAAAAAAACTCATTATACACGTTCCTCGTAATGTCCTTTTGTTTCCAAATATAGAGTACTTTACATCCATTTTCGCATTATTTTGTTGGTAACAAGCTGAAAAACACTCAAAATATATCTTTTTGGTAATGTTATTCTATTTCATCATATAGGTTGGTTTGCCTCCGCTTTAGCGTTTTTCTACGTACAACAGTGAAAAGACTCGTTTTCAGTAATTTTGTTTTTTGATTCACATATTGACTGACTTCCATATTATTTATCGTTTTGGTGCGTAACATGCTGAAAAACTTAGAAAAGACAGGTTTCTGTTAAAATCGTTTAACTTCCCTTTATAGGTGTCTTTGCATGCACTTTAGGGTTTGGTACATAACAATCCGAAAAAAAAGATATAATTAACTTTTTTGGTAACGTTCTTTTTTCCACATAAATTTCCTGAATTTTGGTAGAATTTTGGCATGTCGGTACCTATAAGGATGAATAACCAAAAAAAAAAAATCCAATTTTTTTATTTTTTAGTTCATTATTTTTTTTTCTCAATAAAGAGTGTTATTTGTGGGTTTTAGCTTTTAGGTAGTAAAGGAACTTAAAAAACACTCATAATACACGTTTCTCGTAATGTCCTTTCGTTTCCTAAACATAAGGTTCTTTGCATGTATTTAGTCGTTTTTATAGATAATATGATCAAAAACATTCAAAATACATGTATATGGTAATATTATTCTGTTTCTCCATAAAATGTATTTTGCATGCGTTTTAGCGTTTTGGAATGTAAGGAATTCAAAAACACTTAAAGGCAAGTTTTTGGTAAAATTTGGTTTTATTCCCATGTAATGTGATTGCTCTTCCTTTTAGTGCTTTATTGCGTAACACGCTCAAAAACACTCGAAGGACATGCAAGGCCTCGCATCTGAGGAAATTAGAGACCTTACCAGAAATCTGTGTTTTGAGTGTTTTTCAGCATGTTAGGGACCAAAACGATAAATAATAAGGGACTCACTCTATATGAGACTCCAAAAGAAAATTACTGAAAACGTGTCTTCTCAGTGTTTTACGTAGAAAAACGCTAAAACTGATGCAAACCAACCAATATCAACAAGCAGAAAAACATTACCAAAAATGTATATTTTGAGTGTTTTTGAGCTTGTTACCTAAAAAAAAAACGCAAAAATTCATACAAAGCACTCTATATTGGGAAACAAAGGCACATTGCGAGAAAAGTGTATAATGAATGTTTTATAGTTAAAAAAAAAAAACACAAGGCAAAAAACGCAAAAACTCGTGTATATGGAGAAGCTTCCTACATAATAAAATGCTGAAACTCATGAATAACACTCTTAATTGAGAAACAGAACAACCTTACTGAATGCGTGTCAAAAAAACTAAAAGGCAAGTTTTTTCGTAAAAGTTGGTTTTATTCCCATGTAATGTGATTGCCCTGCTTTTTAGTGCTTTATTGCCTAACACGCTCAAAAACACTCAGACACTTTTCTGGTAATGTCATTTTTTTCCCACATAGTTTCGCATGGAATTTGGGGTTTTGGTAACTAAGAATGTATAAAAACACTCAAAATACATGCATTTAGTAAGGTTGTTCTGTTTCTTGATTAAGAGTGTTATTCATGAGTTTCAGCATTTTGGTATCTTAGAAACTTCTCCAGACAAACGAGTTTTTGCGTTGTTTGCCTTGTGATTCAGGTGAAACTATAAAACACTCATTATACAAGTTTCTCGTTGTCCTTTTTTTTCCTAATATACAGTGCTTTGCATCCATTTTTGCGTTTTTTTTTTTTATGTAACAAGCTCAAAAACACACAAAATATACTTTTCTGGTAATATTATTCTATTTTTTCATATTGGTTGGTTTCCATCCGTTTTAGAGTTTTTCTACGTAAATCTTTTAAAAGACACGTTTTCAGTAATTTTGTTTTGGATTTCCATTTAAAGTGACTTTAATATTATCTATCGTTTTGGTGCCTAACATGCGTAAAAACACTCAAAAGACAGGTTTCTTGTAAAGTCTTTAAATTTTCCCAAATAGGAGGCTTTGCATACACTTTATGGTTTGGTACATAACTCCGAAATAAAAGGTAAAATTAACTTTTTCGATAATGTTCTTTTTTCCACAAAATTTTCCTAAATTTTGGCAGAATTTTGGCATCTTGGTACCTATGCACATGAATAACAAAAAAATAAAAAATGCTATTTTTTTATTTATTATTTTTTTTTCTCTATAAAGAGTTTTATTTGTAGGTTTTAACGTTTTGGTACTTAAGCAACTTAAAAACATTCATAATACACATTTCTCATTTCGTTTCCAAAATATAGGGATCTTTGCATGTATTTAAGCGTTTTTATAGGTAACATAATAAAAAACACTCAAAACACTAGTTTTTGGTAATGTTATTCTGCTTCTCCATGAATGAGTGTTTTGCATACTTTTTAGCGATTTGTTATGTAAGGAGCTGAAAAACACTTCAAAGCAAGTTCTTGGTAAAAGTTGGTTTTATTCCAATGTAATATGATTGCCCTGCTTTTTAGTGCTTTATTGCCTAACACGCTCAAAAACACTCAAAAGACACTTCTGGTAATGTCATTTTTTTCCCACATAAAGCTAGTATCGCATGCTATTTGAGGTTTTGCTAAGAATGTGAAAAACACTTAAAATACACGTATTTGGTAATGTTTTTCTGTTTCTCAATTAAGATTGTTATTCATAAGTTTTAGCATTTTGGTATCTAAGAAACTTCTTGATATACACGACTTTTTGCGTTTTTTACCTTGTGATTCTTGTGAACCACAAGTTCTTTTGACCGAAAATAATAAGACACTCATTATAGACGTTTCTCGTAATGTCCTTTTCTTTCCCAATAGGGAGTGCTTTGCATTCATTTTCGCGTTTTTTCTAGGTAACAAGCTCAAAAAAACTCAAAATATATCTTTTTGGTAATGTTATTCTATTTCTTCATATTGGTTGGTTTGCATCCGTTTTAGCGTTTTTCTACGTAAAACACCGAAAAAAACACGTTTTCAGTAATTTTGTTTTCGATTCCCAAAGAATATTGCCAGAATTTTGGCATCTTAGTACCTATAAAGATGAATAAGAAAAAAAAATGTTGTATTATTTATTTTTTTCTCTATAAAGAGTTTTATTTGTGGGTTTTAGCTTTTTTGTACTTAAGGAACTTAAAAACACTCATAATACACGTTTCACGTAATGTCCTTTCGATTCCCAAACATAAGGTTCTTTGCATGTATTAAAGCGTTTTATAAATAACATGATCAAATACACTCAAAGTACATGTTTTTGGTAATGTTACTCTGCTTCTCAATAAAAGGGTGTTTTTGCATGCGTTTTAGCGTCTTAGTATGTAAGGAGTTAAAAAAAACACACAAAGACAAGTTCTTCGCAAAAGTTGGTTTTATTCCCATGTAATGTGATTGTTCTGCTTTTTAGTGTTTTGTTGCATATCACGCTAAAAAAAACACTCATAAGACACTTTTCTGGTAATATCTTTTTTTTTCCACAGAAAGCTAGTTTTGCATGTAATTTGGGATTTTTCGTAACTAAGAATGTGAAATCACTCAAAATACACACATTTGGTAAGGTAGTTCTGTTTCTCAATTAAAAGTGCATTTCAGCATTTCAGCATTTTGGTATGTAAGAAACTTCTCTATATACACGAGTTTTAGCGTTTTTTGCCTTGTGTTTCCTGTGAAACTATAAAACACTCATTATACACGTTTCTCGTAATGTTCTTTTGTTTCCATCCATTTTCGCATTTTTTCTAAGTAAAAAGCTGAAAAACACTCAAAATATATATTTTTTGGTAATGTTATTCTATTTCTTCATATTGGTTGGTTTGCATTCGTTTTAGCGTTTTTCTTCGTAAATCACTGAAAAGACATGTTTTGAGTAATATTAATGAAATTGCTGAAAAACACTCAAACGACAGATTTCTGGTAAAGTCGTGTAATTTCCCCATATAGGTGCTATTGTATGCACTTTTGGGTTTGGTACATACTCGTAATTCCGGAAAAACCTAGTTTTTTTTTTATATGTCCTTTTGTTTCACAGACATAGGGTTCTTTGCATGTATTTAAGCGTTTTTATAGGTAACATAATCAAAAACACTCAAAATACATGTTTTTGGTAATGTTATTCTGTTTCTCCATAAAGGGTCTTTTCCATGCGTTTTAGCGTTTTGGTATGTAAGGAGTTTAAAACACTTAAGTGCAAGTTCTTCGTAAAAGTTAGTTTTATTCCTATATAATGTGATTATTCTGATTTTTAGTGCTTTGTTGCATATCACGCTCAAAAACACTCAAAAGACACTTTTCTGATAATGTCATTTTTTTCCCACATAAAGCTAGTTTCGCATGTAATTTAGGATTTTCGTAACTAAGAATGTGAAAACACTCAAAATACACACATTTGGTAAGGCAGTTCTGTTTCTCAATTAAAAGTGTTATTCATGAGTTTTAGCATTTTGGTATGTAAGAAACTTCTCTATATACACGAGTTTTTGCGTTTTTTTGTCTTGTGGTTCTTGTGAAACTATAAAACAATCATTATACACGTTTCTCTAAATGTCCTTTTGCTTCCCAAAATATAGTGCTTTTACATCTATTTTCGCGTTTTTTGTAGGTAAAAAGGTTAAAAGGTAAAAAGGTAAAAATAAAGTTAAAAAGATCAAAAACAGTTTTGGTAATGTTATTCTATTTCTTCATATTTGTTGCTTTGCATCCGTTTTAGCGTTTTTTCTACGTGAAAAACTGAAAAGAAACGTTTTCAGTAATTTTGTTTTGGATTTACATATTTACTGATTTCCATATTATTTATCGGTTTGGTGCCTAACATGCTGAAAAACACTGAAAAGACAGGTTTCTGGTAAAGTCGTTTCTGGTAAAGTTCGAAAAAAGCTATAATTAACTTTTTTGATAATATTCTTTTTTCCACATAAATTCACTGAGTTTTGGCAGAATTTTGGTATCTCGGTACTTATGAAAATCAATACAAAAAAAAAAGCATTTTTTTTATTTTTTTTTTATTTATTTTTCTCTTTAAAGAATGTTATTTGTGGGTTTTAACGTTTTGGTAATTAAGGAACTTAAAAACAGTCATAATACACGTTTCTCGTAATGTCCTTTCGTTTCTTAAAGATAGGGTTCTTTGCATGTATTTAAGCGTTTTTATAGGTAAAATAATCAAAAACACTTAAAACATTGTTTTTGTAATGTTTTTCTGCTTCTCCATAAAGGAGTGTTTTGCATGCGTTTTAGCGTTTTGGTATGTAAGGAGCTCAAAAACACATAATGGCAAGTTCTTGGTCAAAGTTGGTTTCATTTACATTTAATGTGATTGCCCAGCTTTTTAGTGCTTTATTGCCTAACACGCTCAAAAACACTCAAAAGACACTTCTGGTAATGTCATTTTTTTCCCACATAAAGCTAGTTTCCCATGCTATTTAGGATTTTGCTAAGAATGTGAAAAACACTGAAAATACGCGCTTTGGTAAGGATGTTCTGTTTCTCAATTAAGATTGTAATTCATGAGTTTCAGCATTTTGGTATCTAAGAAACTTCTTTATATACACGAGGTTTTGCATTTTTTGCCTTGTGGTTCTTGTGAACCACAAGTTCTTTTGGTCAAAAATAATAAGACACTCATTATACACGTTTCTCGTAATGTCCTTTTGTTTCCCAATAGGAAGTGGTTTGCATTCATTTTTTACCTTTTTTGTAGGTAACAAGCTCAAAAACACTCAAAATATACCTTTTTGGTAGTTTTTTTTTTTTTCATATTGGTTTATTTCCATCCGATTTAGCGTTTTTCTACGTAAAACACGGAAAAGACACGTTTTCATTAATTTTGTTTTAAATTCCCATATAGAGTGACTTCCATGTTATTTATCGTTTTGGTGCCCAACATGCTGAAAAACACTCATAAGACAGTTTTCTGGCAAAGACGTTTGATTTCCCCATATAGGTGCTTTTGCATGCACTTTAGGGTTTGCTACATAACAGTCGAAGAAAAAAAGTTAAAATTAAATTTTTTTGATAATGTTCTTATTTCACAAAATTTCATGAATTTTGCCCGAATTTTGGCATCTCGGTAACTGTGAAGATGAATAAGAAAGAAGAAAAAATATCGTATGTTTTTATTTTTATTTTTTTCTCAATAAAGAATGTAATATGTGGCTTTTAACTTTTTCGTACTTAATGAACTTAAAAACACTCATAATACACGTTTCTTGTAATGTCCTTTCGTTTCCCAAAAATAGGGTTCTTTGCATGTATTTAAGCGTTTTTATTGGTAACATGATCAAAAACATTCAAAATGTATGTTTTTGGTAGTGTTATTCTGTTTCACCATAAAGTGTATTTTGCCTGCATTTTTTTGGTATATAAGGAGCTCAAATACACTTAAAGGCAAGTTCTTGTTAAAAATTGGTTTTATTCTAATGTAATGTAATTGCCTTGCTTTTTAGTGCTTTTTTTGCCTAACACGCTTTGGAAGTTTTTAAATTTATAATGTACCAAAACGATAAGACATGCAAAACACCCTTCCAGCAGAAACATAAAAACATTACCAAAAACGAGCATTTTGGGCGATTTTTCAGCTTGTTATGTACAAAAGCGTCAAAATGCATATAAAGTATCCAAATAAGAAAACGAAAAGACGTTAAGAGAAACCAGTATTATGAGTTTTTTTTCAGCTTATTAGGTACCGAAAACACACGATCTGCCTTCTGTATGGAGAAAACGTGCATTTTAAGTGTATTTAGCTTTGTTAGGTATCAAAACTCCAAAATGCATGCAAAGCACCCGATATGGGGAAAATAAACGACATTTCCAGAAACATGTCTTTTGAGAGTTTATCAGTGTGTTAGGCACAAAAAGGTCTTAAAAAGCATGGAAAGTGTCGTAAATGGGAAAACATTAAGTGTTTTGAGGTACTTACATACCAAACCACTAAAACGATTGCAAACACACTTTATGGAGAAACTCAACAGCTTTACCACAAACATGCATTTTGAGAGGTTTTGCGCCTGTTACGTACAAAAACGATAAAATACATGCAAATAACCCTAAAAGGGGAAAATAAAACATAACGTATATTTTGAGTGGTATTGAGCTTGATAGGTACCAGAACACTAAAACGTATGAATAATACTCTATATGGAGAAACGGAACAAGATTAACCAACCCTTGTGTTTTAAGGCTTTTTTCACGTTATTAGGTACCGCAACGCGAAAATGCATGCAAAGTATACTATATGGGGAAAGGAAACATTTCTAGAAACATGTCCTTTCACTGTTTATGAGCATGTTATGTACCAAGAAGCTAAAAACTATGGAAAGCACCCTATAAGAGAACACAAAAGATTACAAAAACTTTTAATTTCAGTGCTTATGAGCTACTTACATACAAAAACACTTAAACGCATCCAAAACGCTTTGAAAAAACTGAATAACATTAGCAAAAAACGTGTATTTTCAATGTTTTGAGCTTGTTACGCAAAAAAAAAAGTAACCAACGACATTGAGAAAGTTATATAAAGAGTGTTTTTGAGCTTCTCAGGTACCAAAACGCGAAAATGCATAAATAATACTCTCTTTAGAGAAACAAAACAATATTAGATACCAAAACGTTAAAAAGCAACGAAAGCTCCCTATTTGGAAAAGCAAAACATTACCAAAAGCGTGTCTTTTGAGAGTTTTTACAGCTACTTACGTACCAAAACGCTAAAATGCATGCAAAGCACATTTTATGGAGAAACAGAATAACATTACCAGAAACGTGCATTTTGAGTTTTTTTTTATCTTACGTATAAAAAAAAAGCAAAAATGCATGCAAAACATCCTAAATGGCGATACGAAAAGAAATAAAAAGACACTTTATTTATCAGTGTTTTTGAGATTCTTAGGTAGCAAAATGCACAAACGCATGTATAACATTGTATATGAAGAAACAGAAGAACATTACAAAAAACGTATATTTTGAGTGTTTTTTCACATTGTTACGTAACAAAAACGCCAAAATGCATGGAAATCACCCAATATGGATAAAATAAAGGACATTACGAGAATGATGCCGTTAGTGTTTTTGAGCGTCTTAGGTACCAAACGCGAAAACTATTTAGTACCACTGTATATGGAGAAACAGAACATTACCAAAAACGTTTATTTTGTGTTTTTCACAATTTTATGTACCAAAACGTCAAAATGACTCCAGACCACCATCTATGGGGAGATGAAACGATATTTCCAGAAACATGTCTTTTGTGTGTCGATAGTTGTTGTTAGGTACCAAAGTTATAAAAAGCATGGAAAGCTACCTATATGAAAGAAAAAGTCAACCAAAAATTTATCTTTTGGGTATTTTCAGCTACTTACGTACCATAACGCTGAGATGTATGCAAAACACCCTTTATTACCATAAACAATATTTTTTTCTTTTTATATATAAAAAGTAACATAAATGCATGCAAAATACTTTGCATGAGGAAACAAAAAGACATTAGTAGAAACTTTTATAATAAGAGTTTTTTTTTTTTATTTTTTAGGTACCAAGATCTGTTTGACGCATTGAAGAACAGTCTATATGAAGAAAAGAACAAGATTACCAAAAATTTTTTTCACATTGTTAGGTACGAAAACACTCTATAAAGAGTGTTATTTGTGGGTTTTAGCTTTTTTATACTTAACGAACTTGAAAAAAACTCATAATACACGTTTCTCGTAACGTCCTTTCATTTTTCAAACATAGGGTTCTTTCGATGTATTTTAGCTTTTTTTATAGGTAACATGATGAAAAACATTCAAAATACATGTTTTTTGCTAATATTTATCTGTTTCTCCATAAAGGGTTTTTTGCATGCGTTTTAATGTTTTGGTATGTAAGGAGCTCAAAAACACTTAAAGGCAAGTTCTTCGTAAAAGTTTTATTCCCATGTAATGTGATTCCCGTGCTTTTTACTGCTTTATTGCCTATCACGCTCAAAAACTATTTGGTAATGTCATTTTTTTTCCCACATAAAGCTAGTTTCGCATGCATTTTGAGGTTTTGGTAACTAAGAATGTGAAAAGCACTCAAAATACACGCATTTGGTAAAATTGTTCTGTATTCTTAATTAAGAGTGTTATTCCTGAGCTTCAGCATTTTCGTATCTTAGAAAATTCTTTATATACACGAGTTTTTGCGTTTTTTGCCTTTGGTTCTTGTGAAACTATAAAACACTCATTATATACATTTCTCGTAATGTCCTTTTGTATCCCAATATAGAGTGCTTTCCATCCATTTTTGCATATTTTGAAGGTAAGAGCTCAAAAATCATTAAAAATATACCTTTTTTGTAATATTATTCTATTTCTTCATATTCGTTGGTTTGCACCCTGTTTAGCGTTTTTCTTCGTAAAACACTTAAAGGACTTTTTTTCAGTAATTTTGTGATGGATTCCCATTTTGAGTGACTTCCATATTATTTATCGTTTTGGTGCCTAACATGCTAAAAAAAAACACTCAAAAGACAGGTTTCTGGTAAAATCGTTAAATTTCCCAATATAGGAGACTGGATGCACTTTAGGGTTTGGTACATAACAGTCCGAAAAAAAGATCAATTAACTTTTTTTCATAATGTTCTCTTTTCACATAATTTCTCTGGATTTTTCCAGAAATTTGGCATCTCGGTACCTATGAAGATGAATAACAAAAAAAAAAAAAATTCCTATTTTTTTTATTTTTATTTATTTATTTTCTCTATAAAGAGCGTTATTTGTTGGTTTTGGCTTTTTGGTACTTAAGGAACTTAAAAAAAACACTCATAATACACGTTTCTCGAAATGTTCTTTCGTTTCTCAAACATAAGGTTCTTTGCATGTACTTAAGCGCTTTTATAGGTAACATGATCAAAAACACTCAAAATACATGTTTTTGGTAATGTTATGATGTTTTTCCATGTAGGGTGTTTTTCATGCTTTTTTTTTAGCATTTTTGGTATATAAGGAGCTCAAAAACACTTAATGGCAAGTTCTTGCTAAAAGTTGGTTTTACTCCTATGTAATGTGATTACCTTGCTTTTTATTGCTTTATTGCCTATCATGCTAAAAAAAAACACTTAAAAGACACTTTTCTGGTAATGTCATTTTTTTTCCCACATAAAGCTACTTTCACATGCAATTTGGGGTTTTGGTAACTAAGAATGTAAAAAAAACTCAAAATACACGCATTTGGTAAGGTTGTTCTGTTTCTCAATTAAGAGTGTTATTCAGGAGTTTCAGCATTTTGGTATCTAAGAAACTTCTCCATATATACGAGTTTTTGCGTTTTTTGCCTTGTGGTTCTTCAGAATCTATAAAACACTCATTATACACATTTCTCGTAATGTCCTTTTGTTAACCAATATAGAGAGCTTTGCATCCATTTTCACGTTTTTTGTAAGTAAAGAGCTCAAAAACACTCAAAATGTAAATTTTTGGTAATGTTATTCTATTTCTTCATATTGGTTGGTTTACATCCGTTTTAGCGTTTTTCTACGTAAAACACGGAAAAGACACGTTTTCAGTAATTTTGTTTTGGAGTCCCACATAGAATGACTTCCATATTAATTATTGTTTTGGTGACTAACATGCTGAAAAACACTCACAACACAGGTATCTCGTAAAGTCGTTTAATTTCCTCATATAGTTAGCTTTGCATGCACTTTAGGGTTTGGTACATAACAGTCCGAAAAAAAAAGCTATAATTAACTTTTTTTATAATGTTCTTTTTTTATATAATTTCCCTGAAATTTCGCCAGAATTTTAGCATGTCGGTACCTATGAAGAAGAATAACAAAAAAATCCTATTTTTTTATTTTTTTTATTTTTTTATTTTTTTTATCTCTATAAAGATGTTTTAGCACGAGTTTTTGCGTTTTTTGCCTTGTGGTTCTTTCGAACTATAAAACATTCTTTATACACTTTTCTCGCAATGTCCCTTTGTTTCCAAATATAGAGTGCTTTGCATCAATTTTCGCGTTTTTTTTTGTACGTAACAAATTCAAAAACACTCAAAATATACCTTTTTGGTAATGTTTTTCTACTTCTTGATATTGGTTGGTTTGCATCCGTTTAAGCGTTTTTCTACGTAAAACACTGAGAAGACACGTTTTCAATAATTTTGTTTTGGTTTGCCATATAGAGTGAGTTCCTCATTATTTATCGTTTTGGTGCCTAACATGCTGAAAACACTCAAAACACAGATTTCTGGTAGGGTCGTATAATTTCCTCATATGGGAGGCTTTGCATGCACTTTACTGTTTGGTACATAACAGTCCGAAAAAAAAAGCTAATATTTCTCTTTTTGATAATATTCTCTTATCATATAATTGCCCTAATTTTTCCCAGAATTTTGGCATCTCGGTACATATGAAGGTGAATAAAAAAAAAAAAGAAAATCTTTTATTTATTTATTTATTTTTTATTTTTTCTAAATAACGAGTGTTATTTGTGTGTTTTAGCTTTTTGGTAGTTAAGGAACTTAAAAACACTCATAACACACGTTTCTCGTAATGTCCTTACGTTTCCCAAACATCAGGTTGTTTGCATATATTTAAGCGTTTTTATAGATAACATTATCAAAAACACTCAAAATACATGTTTTTGGTAATGTTATTCTGTTTCTCCATAAAGTTTGTTTTCCATGCGTTTTAGCAGTTTGGTATGTAAGGAGCTCAAAAACACATATTGGCAAGTTCTTGGTAAAAATTGTTTTATTCCCATGTAATGTGATTACCCTGCTTTTTAGTACTTCATTGCCTAACACGCTCAAAAACAATTAAAAGACACTTCTGGTAATGTCATTTTTTTCCCTCATAAAGCTATTTTCGCATGCTATTTTGGGTATTGCTAACTAGGAATATGAAAAACACTCAAAATACATGCATTTGCTAAGGTTGTTCTGTTTGTGAATTAAGATTGTTATTCATGAGTGTCAGCATTTTGGTATCTAAGAAACTTTATATACAGGAGTTTTTGCGTTTTTCTACGTAAAACACTGAGAAGATACATTTTCAGTAATTTTGTTTTGGATTCCCATATAGAGTGAGTTCTTTATTATTTATCGTTTTGGTGCCTAACATACTGAAAAACACACAAAAGACCGATTTCTGGTAAGGTCGTTTAATTTTCTCATATAGGAGGCTTTGCATGCACTTTAGTGTTTGGTACATAACAGTCCGAAAAAAAAGCTAAAATGAACTTTTTTGATAATATTCTCTTATCATATAATTGCCTTGAATTTTCCCAGAATTTTGGCATTTCGGTACCTATGAAGATAAATAACGAAAAAAAAATCCTATTTTCTAATTTTTTTATTGATTTTTTTTCTAAATAAAGAGTGGGTTTTAGGTTTTTGGTACTTAACAAACTTAAAAACACTTATAATATACGGTTCTCGTAATGTCCTTTTGTTTCCAAAACATAAGGTTTCTTTCATGTATTTAAGCGTTTTTATAGATAACATGATCAAAAACACTCAAAATACATGTTTTTGGTAATTTTATTGTTTTTCCATAAAGTTTTTTTACATGCGTTTTAGCGGTTTAGTATATAAGGAGCTAGAAAACACTTAAAGGCAAGTTCTTGATAAAAATTGGGTTTATTCAATTGTAATGTGATTGCCCTGCTTTTTAGTGCTTTATTGCCTATCAGGCTCAAAAACACTCAAAACACATTTTTCTGGTAATGTCATTTTTTTCCTCACATAAAGCTGGTTTCGCATGCAATTTGGGGTTTTGGTAACCAAGAATGTGAAAAGCTCTCAAAATACACGCATTTAGTAAGGTTGTTCTGTTTCTAAATTATAAATGTTATTCATGAGTTTCAGGATTTTGGTATCTAGGAAACTTCTCCATATCCAAAAGTTTTTGCGTTTTTTGCCTTTTGGTTCTTTTGAACTATAAAACACTCATTATGCACTTTTCTTGTAATGTCCTCTTATTTTCTAATATAGAGTGCTTTGCATCAATTTTCGCGTTTTTTGTAGGTAACAAGCTCAAAAACACTCAAAATATACCTTTTTGGTAATGTTTTTCTATTTTTTTATATTAGTTGGTTTGCATCCGTTTTAGCGTTTTTCTACGTAAAACACTGAGAAGACACGTTTACAGTAGTTTTATTTTGGATTCCCATATAGTGTGAGTTCCTTATTTATTTATCGTTTTGGTGCCTAACATTCTGAAAAACACTCAAAAGACAGATTTCTTTTAAGGTCGTGTAATTTCCTCATATAGGAGCCTTTGTATGCACTTTAGGGTTTGGTAACAGTCCGAAAAAAAAGATAAATTAACTTTTTTGATAATTTCTTTTTATCATATAATAGCCCGGAATTTTTCCAGAATTTTGGCATCTTGGTACCTATGAAGATGAATAACAAAAACAAATAAATCCTATTTTTTTTTTATTATTATTTTCTAAATAAAGAGTGTTATTTGTGGGTTTTAGGTTTTTGGTACTTAAGGAAATAAAAAACACTCATAATACATATTTCTCGTAATATCCTTTCGTTTCCCAAACATAAGGTTCTTTGTATGTATTTAAGCGTTTTTATAGATAACATGATCAAAAACACTCAAAATACATGTTTTTTGTAATGTTATTCTGTTTGTCCATAAAAGATGTTTTGTTCTTGGTAAAAGTTGGTTTTATTCAAAAGTAATGTGATTGCCCTGCTTTTTAGTGGTTTATTGCCTAATACGCTCAAAAACACCCGAAAGACATTTTCTGGTAATATTATTTTTTTCCCATATAAAGCTAGTTTCACATGGAATTTGGGGTTTTGGTAACTAAGAATGTGAAAAACACTCAAAATACAGGCATTTAGTAAGGTTGTTCTGTTTCTTAATTAAAAGTGTTATTCATGAGTTTTAGCATTTTGGTATGTAAGAAACTTCTCTAAAACACACATTCGGTAAGGTAGTTCTGTTTCTCAATTAAAAGTGTTATTCATGAGTTTCAGCATTTTGGTATGTAAGAAACTTCTTTATGTACACGAGCTTTTGAGTTTTTTGCCTTGTGGTTCTTGTGAAACTATAAAACACTCATTATACACGTTTCTCGTAATGTCCTTTTCTTTCCTAATATAGAGTGCGTTTCATCCATTTTCACATTTTTTTGTAGGTAACAAGTTCAAAAACACATCAAAATATATCTTTTTTGGTAATGTTACTCTATTTCTTCTTATTGGTTGGTTTGCATCCGTTTTAGCGTTTTTCTAAGTAAATCACTGAAAAGACACGTTTTCAGTAATATTATTGAAATTGCTGAAAAAAACACTCAAAAGACAGGTTTCTGGTAAAGTCAAGTAATTTCTCCATATAGGTGGCTTTGCATGCACTTCAGGGTTTGGTACATAACTCTGGAAAAAAGCTAAAATTATTTTTTTTATATTAATTTTTTTTACAAAATTTCCCAGAATTTTTCCAGAATTTTAGTATCTTGGTGCCTATGAAGATGAATAACAATTTTTTTTTTTTCTATATAAAGTGTTATTTGTGAGTTTTAGCTTTTTGGTACTTAAGGAACTTAAAAACACTCATAATACACGATTTTCGTAATGTCCTTTTCTTATAGAAACATAAGGTTTTTATAGGTAACATGATCAAAAACACTCAAAATACATATTTTTGGTAATGTTCTTTTGTTTCACCATAAAGTGTATTTTGCATGCGTTTTAGTGTTTTGGTATATAAGGAGCTCAAAAACACATAAAGGCATGTTTTTGGTAAAAGTTGGATTTATTCCCATGTAATGTGATTGTTCTACTTATTAATGCTTTGTTGCATATCACGCTCTAAAACACTCAAAAGACACTTTTCCTGTAATGTCATTTTTCCCACATAAAACTAGTTTTGCTTGTAATTTCGGATTTTCGTAACTAAGAATGTGAAAAACACTCAAAATATTCACATTTGGTAAGATAGTTCTGTTTCTCAATTAAAAGTTTTATTCATGAGTTTCAGCATTTTGCAATGTAAGAAACTTCTTTATATACACGAGTTTTTGCGTTTTTTGAGTTGTGGTTCTTGGGAAACTATAAAAGATTCATTATACACGTTTCTCCTAATGTTCTTTTGCTTCCCAAAATAGAGAGTGCTTTCTATCCATTTTCGGGTTTTTTTGTAGGTAACAATTTCAAAAACACTCAAAATATACCTTTTTGGTAAAGTTATTCTATTTTTTCATTTTGGTTGGTTTGCGTTTTAGCGTTTTTGTAAGTAAAACACCGAAAAGACACGTTTTCAGTAATTGTGTTTTGGATTCCCATATAGATTGACTTCCTTGGGTTTTATCGTGTTGGTTCCTAACATGCTGAAAAACTTTTATAAGCCAGTTTCCTGAACTTTGCCCGAATTTTGGCACCTCGTTACTTGTGAATATGAATAAGAATTAAAAAAATATAGCATTTTTTTATTTATTTGTTGATTTTTTCTCAATAAAGAGTGCAATTTGTGGCTTTTAGCTTTTTCGTACTTAATAAACTTAAAAACACTCATAATACACGTTTCTCGTAATGTCCTTACGTTTCCCAAAAATAGCGTTCTTTGCATGTATTTCAGCGGTTTTATTGGTAACATGATCAAAAAAACACTCAAAATACATGTTTTTGGTAATGTTTTCTGGCAAAGACATTTGATTTCCCCATATAGGTGGTTTTGCATGCACTTTAGGGTTTGCTACATAACAGTCGAAAAAAAAAAGCTAAAATTAAGTTTTTTGATAATGTTATTTAACAAAATTTATGAATTTTGCCCGAATTTTGGCATCTCGGTATCTGTGAAGATGAATAAGAAAGAAAAAAATATCGTATTTTTTTATTTATTTATTTATTTTTTCTCAATAGAGAGTTATTTGTGGCTTTTAGCTTTTTGGTACTTAATGAATTTAAAAACACTCATAATACACGTTTCTCGTAATGTCCTTTCGTTTCCCACAAATAGGATTCTCAGCATGTATTTAAGCGTTTTATTGGTAACATGATCAAAAACACTCAAAATACATGTTTTTGGTAATGTTATTCTGTTTCTCCATAAAGTGCGTTTTGCATGCGTTTTGGTAAATAAGGAGCTCAAAAACACTTAAAGGCAAGTTCTTCGTAAACATTGGTTTTATTCCTATATAATGTAATTCCCCTTCTTTTTAGTGCTTTACTGCGTATCACGCTCAAAAACACTCAATAGACACTTTTCTGAAAATGTCATTTTATTTTTTACCACATAAAAGCGGTTTCGCAATCAATTTGGGTTTTGGGTAACTAAGAATGTGAAAAGCATTCAAAATACACACATTTAGTAAGGTTGTTCTGTTTTTCAATTAAGAGTGTTATTCATGAGTTTCAGCATTTTGGTATTTAGGAAACTTCTCCATATACACGATTTTTTGCGTTTTTTGCCTTATTTTTCTTTTGAACTATAAAAAAACTCATTATACACTTTTCTCGCAATGTCCCTTTCTTTCCCAATATAGAGTGCTTTGCATCAATTTTCGCGTTTTTTTGTAGGTAACAAGCTCAAAAACACTCAAAATGTACCTTTTTGGTAATATTTTTATATTTCTTGATATTGGTTGGTTTGCATCCGTTTTAGCGTTTTTCTACGTAAAATACTGAGAAGACATGTTTTAAGTAATTTTGTTTTGGATTCCCATATTAAGTGAGTTCATTATTATTTATCGTTTTGGTGCCTAACATGCTGAAAAACACTCAAAAGACAGATTTCTGGTAAAGTCATTCAATTTCCTCATATAGGAGGCTTTGCATGCTCTTTAGGGTTTGGTACATAAGAGTCCGAAAAAAAAAAGCTAAAATCAACTTTTTTTTTATAATATTCTTTCATCATATAATTGCCCTGAATTTTCCCAAAATTTTGTCATCTCGGTTCCTATGAAAATGAATGACATAAAAAAAAAAATTCAATTTTTTTATTTTTTTGATTTATTTATTAATTTTTCTAAATAAAGAGTGTTATTTGTGGGTTTTAGTTTTTGGTATTTAAGGAACTTAAAAACACTCATAATATACGTTTCTCGTAATGTCCTTTCGTTTCCCAAACGTTTTTATAGATAACATGATCAAAAACACTCAAAAATACATGTTTTTGGTAATGTTATTCTGTTTCTCCATAAAGTGTGTTTTGCAGGAGTTTTAGCGTTTTGGTATATAAGGAGCTCAAAAACACTTAAAGGCAAGTTCTTGGTAAAAATTGGTTGTATTCGAATTTAATGTGATTCCCCTGCTTTTTAGTGCTTTATATCCTATCACGCTCAAAAACACTCAAAAGACACTTTTTTTGAGAATGTCATTTTTTCCCACATAAATCTGGTTTCGCATGCAATTTGGGGTTTTGGTAACTAAGAATGTGAAAAGCTCTCAAAATACACGCATTTAGTAAGGTTGTTCTGTTTCTATATTAAGAGTGTTGTTCATGAGTTTCAGCATTTTGGTATCTAAGAAAATTATCCATATATACGAGTTTTTGCGTTTTTTGCCTTGTGGTTTTTGTGAAACCATAAAACAACTCATTATACACGTTTCTCGTAAAGTCTTTTTGTTTCCCAATATAGAGTGCTTTGCATCCATTTTCGCCTTTTTTGTGGTTAACAGGCTCAAAAACACTCAAAATATACCTTTTTGGTAATGTTATTCTATTTCTTCATATTGGTTGGTTTGCTTCCGTTTTAGCGTTTTTGTACGTAAAACATGGAAAAGACACGTTTTCAGTAATTTTGTTTCGAATTCCCATATTGAGTGACTTCCATATTATTTATCCTTTTGATGCCTAACATGCTAAAAAAGAAAACACTCAAAAGAGAGGTTTCTGATAAAGTCGAGTTATTTCCCCATACAGGTGGCTTTGGATGCACTTTAGGGTTTGGTAAATAATAGTCCGAAAAAAAAGCTTAAATTAACTTTTTAATAATAATCTTTTATCACATAATTCCCCTGAATTTTTTTCCAGAATTTTGGCATCTCGGTACCTATGAAGATCAATAAAAAAATAAAAAAAAATTCCTATTTTTCTATTTATTTATTTTATTTTATTTTCTAAATAAAGAGTGTTACTTGTGGGTTTTAGATTTTTGGTTCTTAAGGAACTTAAAAACACTCATAATATACGTGTCTCTAATATCCTTTCCTTTCCCAAACATAAGGTTCTTTGCATGTATTCAAGCGTTTTATATAGATAACATGATTAAAAAACACTCAAAACACCTGTTGTTTGTTATGTTATTTTGTTTCTATATAAAGTGTGTTTTGCATGCGTTCTAGCGCATATAAGGAGCTAAAAAACACTTAAAGGCATGTTCTTAGTAAACGTTCGTTTTATTCCATGTAATGTGATTGCCCTGCTTTTTAGTGCTTTATTGCCTAACACGCTCAAAAACACTCAAAAGACACTCTTCTGGTAATGTCATTTTTTTTTCAACATAAAGCTAGTTTCGCATGCAATTTGGGGTTTTGGTAACTAAGAATGTGAAAAACTCTCAAAATACACGCATTTGCTAAGGTTGTTCTGTATCTCAATTAAGAGTGTTATTCATGAGTTTCAGCGTTTTGGTACCTAAGAATCTCAAAAACACTCATAATGCACGTTTCTCGTAATGTCGCTTTTTTTCTTCATATAGGGTGCTTTGCATGCATTTTGGCATTTTTTTTCACGTAATAGTTGAAAACACTGAAAATACACGCTTTTGGTAATAAGAACATAAGAACATAAGAAATAAGTAAATCTGCAAGAAGGCATCAGGCCTACAAGTGGCAGTACTTGTATGAAATATGCCTACTTATTTCCACCTATCATCCCCATCCAAAAATGTGTAATTTTCTCTTACTGTTCCCAAATCCCTCAGCACTAACAGCTTGATTACTACGTCCGTTCCAATCATCTACTACTCTATTTGAGAACCAATTCCTTCCTGTCTCCTTTTTGAACATCAAGTTTTTAGGCTTGAACCCGTTTTTCTTGTTCTATCATATTTACAGATTCTAAGAATTTTCCTTATGTTCCCTTTATTATTACCCATATACCACTAAAAGACTTCTATTAGCTCCACTCTTAACCAACGTCTCTTTAAAGAATGTAAATTTAAGAGCTTGAATATCGCTTCGTAAGGAATATTCCTCATCCTCTGTATCCTTTTAGTCATTTTCCTTTGTACTGATTCTAGTAGACCTTTATCCTTCCTGTGATGTGGTGACCAGAATTGGACAGCGTAGTCTATATGAAGTCTGACCAGCGCCAAATGTAACTTTAATATTACTTCGGGAGTTCTACTTTTAGCACTCCTGAAAATTAATCATAATACACTATTTGCTTTGTTTCTGGCCTCTTTCCATTGCTTTCTTAGACGGAGTTCAGATATAACCTTAAATCTCAAATCTTTTACTTACCCTGAACCTACCAGAACTTGGTTGTTCATTATGTAACTACTGTGTGGGTTTCTTCTACTTACGCTAAGTGCTTTTCATTTGTTGATATTAAACTGCATTTGCCATCTGTCCGTCCATTCGTTCAACCTATTCAAATCTGCCTGCAAGGCGATGGTATGCGATTCTGACCTAATTAATCTACATATTCTCGTGTCATCCGCAAATTTACTAACAACACTACTAATTCCACTATCCAAGCCATTGACATATATTACAAACAACATCGGCCCTAATACTAATAATCCCTTTGTCACCCCACTAATTACTTGACCCCACTCCGATTTAGAGCCGTTTATTACAACACTCTGTCGCCTGATGCTTAGCCATGACTTTATCCAATCTAAACAACTCATATCTCTCGTGCGCCCTAACATTTCTCAGTAGCCTCTGATGGGGTACCTTGTCAAACGCTTTACTAAAGTCCTGATATAGGATGCCATAAATATCACTATTATCTGCCGCCTTGTAAACCTTACTGTATAAAGTTACCATGTTTCTCATGTAAGACTTTCCATTCCAGAAGCCGTGCTGTAACTCAGTTATCAAGTTATGTTTCTCTAAATGCTCTTAACTGTTCTTCGCTATTATTGACTCCATTATTTTACATTTAACAGAAGTTAAGCTGACAGGTTAGACGTTAAAGTTTTATCTCCTTTCTTAAAGGTAGGTACTATATTCGCCTGCCTGCAAATTACCGATACCTCACATGACTAAAGTGATTTCCTAAGGACAGAAACTAACAGATAACTTATAACCTTTTTCCTTTCCTTAAATACTGTGGAATATATTTTATCTGGTCCTTGTGAATTGAACTTTTCAACTTATCTATCTCCTGTTCCACTATCTCTTTTAGTTATGGTAATATCTGTCAGCTTCTCATCCTCTTCTACTCTAAATATCTTCTCACTATTCGGCAAATCCTGCATGTTTTCCTGGGCAAAGACAATTAAAAAATACTCGCTCACAATTTTACTAATCTCCTCTCAACAACTAATCAGGTCCCATTCTGCTGTCTTTAAGAAACTATTGTTTCTCTATTCTTCGTCTTATATGCCTGATAAAATCCTTTGAGGTCCGTCATCGCTTGGCTGGCTAACTTTAATTCATAACTATTTTTAGCTTTCCTTGTTAAACTCCTGACTTTTCTAATTCACTATATTATGGCCTTCAAACCACTTCCCTTGTCTTTAATCTCATATATACTTCTCCTTCGCCCTATGTAGTGTTTTAACCACAGTCATCCATTTAGGATCATTCTTCTGCGATCTTTTTCTTCTGTAAGGGATGTTCCCTAACTGTCCCGAATGTAATTTATCAACGAAATATTTATTTCGTTTCTCCATTGAAAACTCATGAATAACACACTTAATTGAGACACAGAGTAACCTTACTAAATGCGTGTCAAAAACACTAAAAGGCAAGTTCTTCGTAAAAGTTGGTTTTATTCCCATTTAATGTGATTGCCCTGCTTTTTAATGCTTTATTGCCTAACACGCTCAAAAATACACAAAGACACTTTTCTGGTAATGTCATTTTTTTCCCACATAAAGCTAGTTTCGCATGGAATTTTGGGTTTTGGTAACTAAGAATGTAAAAAAACACTCAAAATACACGCATTTAGTAAGGTTGTTCTGTTTCTTGATTAAGAGTGTTATTCATGAATGTCAGTATTTTGGTATCTTATAAACTTCTCCATACAGTCGAGTTTTTGCGTTTTTTGCCTTGTGATTCTGGTGAAACTATAAAACACTCATTATACACGTTTCTCGTTATGTCCTTTTTTTTCCTTATATAGAGTGCTTTGCATATATTTTCGGGGTTTTTTTTTATGTAACAAGCTCAAGAACACACAAAATATATTTTTTGGTAATGTTATTCTATTTCTTCATATTGGTTGGTTTGCATCCGTTTTAGCGTTTTTCTATGTAAATCTTTTAAAAGACACGTTTCTAGTAATTTTGTTTTGGATTTCCATATAGAGTGACTTTCATATTATTTATCGTTTTATTGCCTAACATGCTTGTTGGTACCTTTTGCCTCCCAATATAGAGTGCTTTCCATCCATTTTTGCGTTTTTTGTAGGTAACAATTTCAAAAACACTCAAAATTATTCTATTTCTTCATTTTGGTTGGTTTCCATCCGTTTTAGCGTTTTCTACGTAAAACACCGAAGACACGTTTTAAGTAATTTTGTTTTGGATTACCATATAGATTGACTTCCTTGGGTTTTATCGTGTTGGTTCCTAACATGCTGAAAAACACTCATAAGACAGTTTTCTGACAAAGACGTTTAATTTCCCCATATAGGTGGCTTTGCATGTAATTTAGGGGTTTGGTACATAACAGTCCGAAAAAAAAGCTAAATTTAACTTTTTTGATAATGTTCTTATTTCATATAATTTCCTGAACTTTGCCCGAATTTTGGCACGTCCTTACCTGTGAAGATGAATAATAATGAAAAATAAATATCGTAATTTTTTTTATTTTTTTTATTCTTTTTCTCAATAAAGAGTGGAATATGTGGCTTATAGCTTTTTCGTACTTAATTAACTTAAAAACGCTCATAATACACGTTTCTCGTAATGTCCTTTTGTTTCCCAAAAATAGGGCTCTTTGCATGTATTTAAGCGTTTTTATTGGTAACATGATCAAAAACACTCAAAATACATGTTTTTGGTAATGTTATTCTGTTTCACCATAAAGTGTATTTTGCATGCATTTTAGTGTTTTGCAATATATAAGGAGATCAAATACACTTAAAGGCAAGTTCTTGTTAAAAATTGGTTTTATTCCAATGTAATGTGATTGCCCTGCTTTTTAGTGTTTTATTGCCTAACACGCTCAAAAACACTCAAAAGACATTTTTCTGGTAATGTCATTTTTTTCCCACATAAAGCTGGTTTCGCATGCAATTTAGGGTTTTGGTAACTAAGGATGTGAAAAGCACTCAAAATACACGCATTTAGTAAGATTGTTCTGTTTCTCAATTAAGAGTGTTGTTCCAGAGTTTCAGCACTTTGGAATGAAAGAAACTTCTCTATATACACGAGTTTTTGCGTTCTTGTGAAACTATAAAACACTCATTATACACATTTCTCGTAATGTCTTTTTGCTTCCCAATATAGAGTGCTTTCCATCCATTTTCGCGTTTTTTGTAGGTAACAACTCCAAGAACACTCAAAATATGCCTTTTTGGTAATGTTATTTTATTAATCCATATTGGTTGGTTTGCATCCCTTTTAGCGTTTTTCTACGTAAAACACCGAAAAGACACGTTTTCAGTAATTTTGTTTTGGATTCCCATATAGATTTATTTTCATGTTATTTATCGTGTTGGTTCCTAAGATGCAGAAAAACAGTCATAAGACCGTTTTCTGGCAAAGACGTTTAATTTCCCCATATAGGTGGCTTTGCATGCACTTTAGGGGTTTGGTACATAACAGTCCAAAAAAAAGCTAAATTTAACTTTTTATAATGTTCTTATTTCACATAATTTCATGAATTTTGCCCGAATTTTGGCATCTCGGTACCTGTGAAGATGAATAAGAAAAAAAAAAAATATCGTATTTTTTTTTATTTATTGTTTCTCAATAAAGAGTGTTATTTGTGGCTTTTAACTTTTTGGTAATTAATGAACTTAAAAACACTCATAATACACGTTTCTCGTAATCTCCTTTTGTTTCCCAAAAATAGTGTTCTTTGCATGTATTTAAGCGTTTTCATTGGTAACATGATCAAAAACACTCTAAATATATGTTTTTGGTAATATTATTCTGTTTCACCATAAAGAGTGTTTTGCATGCATGTGTTTTGGTATATAAGGAGCTCAAAAACACTTAAAGGCAAGTTCTAGGTAAAAATTCGTTTTCCTGCAATGTAATGTGATTGCCCTCCTTTTTAGTGATTTATTGCCTATCACGCTCAAAAAACACTCAAAAGACACTTTTCTGGTAAAAGTCATTTATTTTCCCACAAACCTATTTTCGCATGCAATATGGGGTTTTGGTAACTAAGAATGTGAAAAGCACTCAAAATACACGCATTTATTAAGGTTGTTCTGTTTCTGAATTAGGAGTGTTATACATGAGTTTTAGCATTTTTGTATCTAGGAAACCTCTCCATATTCACGAGATTTTGCGTTTTTTGCCTTGTGGTTCTTTTGAACTATAAAACAGTCATTTTACACTTTTCTTGCAATGTCCTTTTGTTTCCCAATATAGAGTGCTTTGCATCAATTTTCGCGTTTTTTGTGAGTAATAAGCTCAAAACACTCAAAATATACCTTTTTAGTAACGTTTTTCTATTTATTGATATTGGTTGTTTTGCATCCGTTTTAGCGTTTTTCTACGTAAATCACTGAGAAGACACGTTTTCAGTAACTGTTTTGGATTTTCATATAGAGTTCCTTATTATTTATCGTTTTAGTGCCTAATATGCTAAAAAAAAAACACTCAAAACACAGATTTCTGGTAAGGTCGTTTAATTTTCTCATATAGGAGGCTTTGCATGCAATTTAGGGTTTGGTACATCACAGTTCGAAATAAAAAGCTGAAATTAACTTTTTTGATAATATTCTTTTATCATACGATTGGCCTGATTTTCCCAGAATTTTGGCATCTCGGTACTATGAAGATGAATTACAAAAAAAAAAAATTCCTATTTTTTTAATTATTTATTTATTTATTTTTTTTTTCTAAATAAAGAGTGTTTATTGTGGGTTTTAGCTTTTTGGTACTTAAGGAACTTAAAAAAAACACTCATAATACACGTTTCTCGTAATGTATTTTTGTTTCCCAAACATAATGTTCTTTGCATGTATTTAAGCGTTTTTATAGATAACATGATCAAAAACACTCAAAATATATGTTTTTGGTAATGTTGTTCTGTTTCTCCATAAAGTTTGTTTTGCATGCGTTTTAGCGGTTTGTTATATAAGGAGCTGAAAAACTCTTAAAGGTAAGTTTTTGGTATAAATTGGTGTTATTCCAATGTAAAATGATTGCCCTGTTTTTTAGCGCTTTATTGCCTATCACGCGCAAAAACACTTAAAAGACACTTTTCTGGTAATGTCATGTTTTTCTCACATAAAGGTGGTTTCGCATGGAATTTGGGGTTTTGGTAACTAAGAATGTGAAAAGCACTCAAAATACACGCATTTAGTAAGGTTGTTCTGTTTCTCAATTAAGAGTATTATTCACGAGTTTTAGCATTTTGGTATTTAGGAACCTTCTCCATATACACGAGTTTTTGTGTTTTTTGCCTTTTGGTTTGTTTGAACTATAAAAAAACTCATTATACACTTTTCTTGCAAAGTCCTTTTGTTTTCTCATATAGAGTACTGCTTTGCATCAATTTTCCCTTTTTTTGTAGGTAACAAGCTCAAAAACACTATAATATACCTTTTTGGTAATGTTTTTCTATTTCTTGATATTGGTTGGTTTGCATCCGTTTTAGCGTTTTAGCGTTTAATTTCCTCATATAGGAGTCTTTAGATGCACTTTAGGGTTTGGTATATAACAGTCCGAAAAAAAAGCTAAAATTAACTTTTTTGATAATTTTCTTTTATCATATAATAGCCCTGAATTTTCCCAGAATTTTGGCATCTCTGTACCTATGAGGATGAATAAGAAAAAAAATCCTATTTTTTTTTATTTTCTTATTTTTTTTCTAAATAAAGAGTGTTATTTGTGGGTTACTTTTTGGTACTTAAGGAACTTAAAAACACTTATAATACACATTTCTCGTAATGTCCTTTTGTATGTATTTAAGCGTTTTTATAGATAACATGATCAAAACCCTCAAAATATGTTTTTGGTAATTTTATTCTGTTTCTCCAAAAAAGGTGTTTTCCATGCGTTTTAGCTTTTTGGTATGTAATGAGCTCAAAAACACTTAAAGGCAAGTTCTTGGTAAAATTTGTTTTTATTCCCATGTAATGTGATTACCCTGCTTTTTAGTGCTTTATTGCCTAACACGCTGAAAAACACTCAAAAGACACTTTTCTTGTAATATCATTTTTTTTCCCACATAAAGATAGTTTTGCATGGAATTTGGTAAGAATGTGAAAAAAAACCCAAAACACAGGCATTTAGTAAGGTTGTTCTATTTCTTAATTAAAAGTGTTATTCATGAGTTCCAGCATTTTGTTATGTAAGAAACTTTTCTAATACACACATTTTGTAAGGTATTTCTGTTTTAAAATTAAAAGTGTTATTTATGAGTTTCAGCTTTTTGGTATGTAAGAAACTTCTTTATGTACACGAGTTTTTGAGCTTTTTACCTTGTGGTTCTTGTTAAACTATAAAACACTCATACAGGTTTCTCGTAATGTCCTTTTCTTTGCCAATATGAAGTGCTTTCCATCCATTTTTGCATTTTTTTGTAGGTAACAAGGTCAAAAACACATCAAAATATATATTTTTGGTAATGTTATTCTATTTCTTCATATTGGTTGGTTTACGTCCGTTTTAGCGTTTTTCTACGTAAATCACAGAAAAGATACGTTTTCAGTAATATTGTTGAAATTGCTGAAAAACACTGAAAAGACAGGTTTCTGGTAAAGTCGTGTAATTTCCTCATATAAGTGGATTTGCATACACTTCAGGGTTTGTACATAACTCTGGAAAAAAGCTAAAATTATTTTTTTTTATGTTTTTTTTTTTTTTTTTTACAAAATTTCCATGAATTTTGCCAGAATTTTGGCATCTCGGTACCTATGAAGATTAATAACAAAAAAATTTTATTTTTCTCTATAAAGTGATATTTTTTGTTTTAGTTTTCTGGTGTTTAAGTAACTTAAAAACAATCATAATACACGATTTTTGTAATGTCCTTTTGTTATGCAAACATAGGGTTCTTTGAATGTATTTAAGCGTTTTTATAGGTTACATGATCAAAAACACTCAAAATACATGTTTTTGGTAATGTTACTCTGTTTCTTCATATAGGGTATTTTGCATGCGTTTTAGAGATTTGGTATGTAAGGAGTTAAAAACACTTTAAGGCATGTTCTTCGTAAAAGTTGGTTTTATTCCCATGGTAATGTGATTGTTCTGCTTTTTAGTGCTTTCTTGCATATCACGCTCGAAAACACTAAAAACACACTTTTTTGGTAATGTCATTTTTTTTTTCCCACATGAAGACAGTTTCGCATGTAATTTGGCATTTTCGTAACTAAGAATATGAAAAACACTCAAAATACACAATTTGGTAAGGTAGTTCTGTTTATCAATTAAAAGTGTTATTCATGCATTTCATCATTTCGCTATGTAAGAAATTTCTCTATATACACGGGTTTTTGTTTATTGCCTTGTGGTTCTTTTAAAAACTATAAAACACTCATTATACACGTTTCTCGTAATATCCTTTTGTTTCTTAATATAGAGTACTTTACATCCATTTTTGCATATTTTTGTTGGTAACAAGCTCAAAAACACTCAAAATATATCTTTTTGGTAATGTTATTCTATTTCATAATATAGGTTGGTTTGCATCCGCTTTAGCGTTTTTCTACGTAAAACACTGAAAAGACACGTTTTCAGTAATTTTGTTTTGGATTCACATATTGACTGACTTCCATATTATTGATCGTTTTGGTGCCTAACATGCTGAAAAACACTGAAAAGACAGGTTTCTGTTAAAATCGTTTTATTTTCCCTATATAGCTGTCTTTGCATGCACTTTAGGGTTTGGTACATAACAATCCGAAAAAAAGCTATAATGAATTTTTTTTGGTAATTTTTTTTTTTCCACATCAATTCCCTGAATTTTGGCAGAATTTTGGCATCTCGGTACCTATAAGGATGAATAACAAAAAAAAATCCCATTTTTTTATTTTTTTGTTTATTATTATTTTTTCTAAATAAAGAGTGTTATTTGTGGGTTTTAGCTTTTAGGTAGTGAAGGAACTTAAAAAAAACACTCATAATACACATTTCTCGTAATATCCTTTCGTTTCCCAAACATAAGGTTCTTTGCATGTATTTAAGCGTTTTTATAGATAATATGATCAAAAATACTCAAAATACATGTATTTGGTAATATTATTCTGTTTCTCCATAAAATGTATTTTGTATGCGTTTTAGCGTTTTGGTATGTAAGGAGCTCAAAAACACTTAAAGGCAAGTTCTTGGAAAAATTTGGTTTTATTCCAGTGTAATGTGATTGCCTTTCCTTTTAGTGCTTTATTGCGTAACACGCTCAAAAACACTCAAAAGACATGCAAGACCTCGCATTGGAGGAAATTAGAGACCTTACCGGAAATCTGTGTTTTGAGTGTTTTTCAGCATGTTATGCACCAAAACGATAAATAATAAGGAACTCACTCTATGTTGGAATCCAAAAGAAAATTATTGAAAACGTATCTTCTCAGTGTTTCACGTAGAAAAACGCTAAAACTGATGCAAACCAACCAATATCAAGAAGCAGAAAAACATTACCAAAAATGTATATTTTGAGTGTTTTTGAGCTTGTTACCTACAAAAAAAAAAAAAAACGCAAAAATTAATAGAAAACACTCTATATTGGGAAACAAAGGGACATTGCGAGAAAAGTGTATAATGAATGTTTTATAGTTAAAAAAAACACAAGGCAAAAAACGCAAAAACTAGTGAATATGGAGAAGCTTCCTACATACTAAAATGCTGAAACTCATGAATAACACTCCTAATTAAGAAACAGAACAACCTTACTAAATGCGTGTCAAAAACACTAAAAGGCAAGTTCTTCGTAAAAGTTGGTTTTATTCCTATGTAATGTGATTTCCCTGCTTTTTAGTGCTTTATTGCCTAACACGCTCAAAAACACTCAAAGACACTTTTCTGGTAATATCATTTTTTCCCACATAAAGTTAGTTTTGCATAGAATTTAGGGTTTTGGTAACTAAGAATGTAAAAAAATACACTCAAAATACACGCATTTAGTAAGGTTGTTCTGTTTCTTGATTAAGAGTGTTATTCATGAGTTTCAGCATTTTGGTATCTTAGAAACTTCTCCACACAGACGAGTTTTTGCGTTGTTTGAATTGTGATTCTGGTGAAACTATAAAACACTCATTATACACGTTTCTCGTTATGTCCTTTTTTTCCTAATATACAGTGCTTTGTATCCATTTTTGCGTTTTTTTTTATGTAACAAGCTCAAAAACACACAAAATGTACTTTACTGGTAATATTATTCTATTTTTTCATATTGGTTGGTTTGCATCCGTTTTAGCGTTTTTTTACGTAAATCTTTTAAAAGACACGTTTTCAGTAATTTTTATTTGGATTTCCATATAGAGTGACTTTAATATTATCTATCGTTTTGGTGCCTAACATGCGTAAAAACACTGAAAAGACAGGTTTCTTGTAAAGACGTTAAATTTTCCCAAATAGGTGGCTTTGCAAACACTTTATGGTTTGGTACATAACTTCAAAAAAAAAGGTAAAATTAACATTTTCGATAATGTTCTTTTTTCCACATAATTTCCCTGAATTTTGGCAGAATTTTGGCATCTTGGTAGCTATGAACATGAATAACAAAAAAATAAAAATGCTATTTTTTTTATTTTTTTTCTCTATAAAGAGTTTTATTTGTAGGTTTTAACGTTTTGGTACTTAAGCAACTTAAAACATTCATAATACACATTTCTCGTATTGTCCTTTCGTTTCCCAAATATAGGGATCTTTGCATGTATTTAGGCGTTTTTATAGGTAACATGATAAAAAACACTCAAAAACACTTGTTTTTGGTAATGTTATTCTGCTTCTCCATAAAGCAGTGTTTTGCATGCGTTTTAGCGATTTGGTATGTAAGGAGCTGAAAAACACTTCAAGGCAAGTTCTTGGTAAAAGTTGGTTTTATTCCAATGGAATATGATTGCCCTGCTTTTTAGTGCTTTATTGCCTAACAAGCTCAAAAAAACTCAAAAGACACTTCTGGTAATGTCATTTTTTTTCCCCACATAAAGCTAGTTCCGCATGCTATTTGAGGTTTTGCTAAGAATGTGAAGAAAACACTCAAAATACACGCATTTAATAACGTTGTTCTAGTTCTGAATTAAGATTGTTATTCATAAGTTTCAGCAATTTGGTGTCTAAGAAATTTCTTTATATACACGACTTTATGCGCTTTTTGCCTTGTGGTTCTTGTGAACCACAAGTTCCTTTGCCCGAAAATAATAAGACACTCATTAGAGACGTTTCTCGTAATGTCCTTTTTTCCCAACAGGGAGTGCTTTGCATTTATTTTCGCGTTTTTTCTAGGTAAGAAGCTCAAAAACACTCAAAATATATACTTTTTTGGTAATGTTATTCTATTTCTTCATATTGGTTGGTTTGCATCCGTTTTAGCGTTTTTCTACGTAAAACACCGAAAAAACACGTTTTCAGTAAATTTCTTTTCGATTCCCAAAGAATATTGCCAGAATTTTGGCATCTTAGTACCTGTGAAGATGAATAACAAAAATTTTTTTTATTTTATTTATTTTTTCTCTATAAAGAGTTTTATTTGTGGGTTTTAGCTTTTTTGGTACTTAAGAAACTTAAAAACACTCATAATACACGTTTCTTATAATGTCCTTTCGATTCCCAAACATAAAGTTCTTTGCATGTATTTAAGCGTTTTTATAAATAACATGATCAAAAACACTCAAAATACATGTTTTTGGTAATGTTACTCTGTTTCTCCATAAAAAGGTGTTTTTGCATGCGTTTTAGCGTTTTGGTATTTAAGGAGTCAAATAAAAAAAAACCCTTAAAGGAAAGTTCTTCGTAAAAGATGGTTTTATTCCCATGTAATGTGATTGTTCTGCTTTTTAGTGCTTTGTTGCATATCACGCTCGAAAACACTCAAAAGACACTTTTCTGTTAATATCTTTTTTTTTCCCACATAAAGCTAGTTTTTTTGCGTTTTTTGCCTTGTGGTTCGTGTAAAACTATAAAACACTCATTGTACACGTTTCATGTAATGTTCTTTTGTTTCCCAATATAGAGTGCTTTCCATCCATTTTCGCATTTTTTCTAGGTAACAAGCTGAAAAACACTCAAAATATATCTTTTTGTTAATGTTATTCTATTTCTTTATATTGGTTGGTTTGCATTCGTTTTAGCGTTTTTCTTCGTAAATCACTGAAAAGACACGTTTTTAGTAAAATTGTTGAAATTGTTGAAAAACACTCAAAAGACAGATTTCTGGTAAAGTCGTGTAATTTTCCCATATACGTGGCTTTGCATGCACTTCTGGTTTTGGTACATAATTCCGGAAAAAAGCTAAATTTTTTTTTTTATATGTTCTTTCATTTCACAGACATAGGGTTCTTTGCATGTATTTAAGCGTTTTTATAGGTAAGATGATAAAAAACACTCAAAATACATGTTTTTGGTGATGTTATTCTGTTTCTCCATGAAGGGTGTTTTGCATGCGTTTTAGCGTTTTGGTATGTAAGGAAATAAAAACATTTAAAGGCAAGTTCGTAAAAGTTAGTTTTATTCTTATATAATGTGATTATTCTGCTTTTTAGTGCTTTGTTGCATATCACGCTCAAAAACACTCAAAAGACACTTTTCTGATAATGTCATTTTTTCCCCACATAAAGCTAGTTTCGCATGTAATTTGGGATTTTCGTAACTAAGAATGTGAAAAAAAACTCAAAATACACACATTTGGTAAGGTAGTTGTGTTTCTCAATTAAAAGTGTTATTCATGAGTTTTAGCATTTTGGTATGTAAGAAACTTCTCAATATACACAAGTTTTTGCATTTTTTGTCTTGTGGTTCTTGTGAAACTATAAAACACTCATTATACACGTTTCTCGTAATGTCCTTTTGCTTCCTAATATATAGTGCTTTCCATCCATTTGCGCGTTTTTTGTAGGTAAAAAAGCTCAAAAACACTTTTTGGTAATGTTATTCTATTTCATCATATTTGTTGGTTTGCATTCGTTTTAGCGTTTTTCTACGTAAAACACTGAAAAGACACGTTTTCAGTAATTTTGTTTTGGATTCACATATTGCCTGACTTCCATATTATTTATCGTTTTGGTGCCTAACATGCTGAAAAACAATGAAAAGACAGGTTTCTGGTAAAGTCGTTTAACTTCCTTATATAGGTGGCATGCACTTTAGAGTTTGGTACATAAAAATCCGAAAAAGACATATAATTAACTTTTTTGATAATCTTCTTTTTTCCACATAAATTCCATGAATTTTGGCAGAATTTTGGCATCTTGGTACCTATGGAAATCAATATAAAAAAAAAAGCTATTTTTTTTTTTTTTTTTCTCTATAAAGAGTGTTATTTGTGGGTTTTAACGTTTTGTTACTTAAGGAACTTAAAAAAGGTTCTAATACACGTTTCTCGTGATGTCCTTTCGTTTCCCAAACATAGGGTTCTTTGCTTGTATTTAAGCGTTTTTATAGGTAACATGATCAAAAGCACTTAAAACACATGTAATGTTATTCTGCTTCTCCATAAAGGAGTTTTTTGCATGCGTTTTAGCGTTTTGGTTTGTAAGGAGGTCAAAAACACTTCAAGGCAAGTTCTTGGTAAAAGTTGGTTTTATTCCCATGTAATGTGATTGCCCTGTTTTTTTTTTTTTGTGTGTGATTTTTTGCCTAAAACGCTCAAAAACACTCAAAAGACACTTCTGGTAATGTCATTTTTTTTCCAACATAGTTTCGCTTTTTGTTTGGGGTTTTGCTATGAATGTGAAAAACACTCAAAATACACGCATTTGGTAAGGTTGTTCTGTTTCTCAATTAATAGTGTTATTCATGAGTTTCAGGATTTTGGTGTCTAAGAAACTTCTTTATATACACGAATTTTTGCGTTTTTTGCCTTGTATTTCTTGTGAAATAAAAGTTCTTTTGCTCAAAATTAATTATACACGTTTCTTGTAATGTCCTTTTGTTTCCCAATAGGGAGTGCTTTGCATCCATTTTCGCGTTTTTTGTAGGTAACAAGCTAAAAAAAACACTCAAAATGTACTTTTTTGATAATGTTATTTTATTTCTTCTTATTGGTTGGTTTGCATCCGTTTAAGCGTTTTTGTACGTAGAACACCGAAAAGACACGTTTTCAGTAATTTTGTTTTAGATTCCCATATAGAGTGACTTGCATGTTATTTACCGTTATGGTGTCTAACAAGCTGAAAAACACTCATAAGACAGTTTTCTGGCAAAGACGTTTAATTTCCCCCTATAGGTGGCTTTGCATGCACTTTAGGGTTTGGTACATAACATTACGAAAAAAAAAGCTAAAATAACTTTTTTTGATAATTGACTCATAATTTCCTGAATTTTGCCCAAATTTTCCCAAAAAACATAAAAAATGTATGCCAAAAACATACAAAATGTATGTTTTTGGTAATGTTATTCTCTTTCTCCATAAAGTGTGTTTTGCATGCGTTTTAGCGTTTTGGTATATAAGGAGCTTAAAACACTTAAAGGCAAGTTCTTCGTAAAAATTGATTTTATTGCAATGTAAAGTGATTCCCCTGCTTTTTACTGCTCTATTCCCTATCACGCTCAAAAACACTCAATAGACACTTTTCTGGTAATGTCACTATTTTCCCACATAAAGCTGGTTTCGCATGCAATTTGGGATTTTGATAACTAAGAATGTGAAAAGCACTCAAAATACACGCATTTAGTAAAGTTGTTCTGTTTCTCAATTAAGAGTGTTATTCATGAGTTTCAGCATTTTGGTATCTAGGAAACTTCTCCATATACACGAGTTTTTGTGTTTTTTGCCTTGTGGTTCTTTTGAACTATAAAACAATCATTATACACTTTTCTCGCAATGTCCTTTTGTTTCCCAATATAAAGTGCTTTTTTTTTATCAATTTTCGCTTTTTTTTATAGGTAACAAGCTTAAAAACACTCAAAATATACCTTTTTGGTAATGTTTTTCTACTTTTTGATATTGGTTGGTTTGCATCCGTTTTAGCTTTTTTCTACGTAAAACAATGAGAAGACACGTTTTCAGTAATTTTGTTTTGGTTTGCCATATAGAGTGAGTTCCTTATTGTTGATCGTTTTGGTGCCTAACATGCTGAAAAACACTCAAAACACAGATTTCTGGTAAGGTCGTTTAATTTCCTCATATAGGAGGCTTTGCATGCACTTTAGGGTTTGGTACATAATAGTCCGAAAAAAAAGCTAAAAGTAACTTTTTTGATAACATTCTTTGGTTCAAAAAATTTTCCTGAATTTTCCCAGAATTTTGGCATCTCGGTACCTATGAAGATGAAAATTAAAAATTCCTATTTTTTTTTTCTAAATAAAGAGTGTTATTTGTGGGTTTTAGCTTTTTGGTACTTAAGGAACTTAAAAAAAACACTCATAATACACGTTTTTCGTAATGTCCTTTTGTTTCCCAAACAGAATGTTCTTTGCATGTATGTATTTAAGCGTTTTTTTTATAGATAACATGATAAAAAAACCCAAATTACATGTTTTTGGTAATGTTATTCTGTTTCTCCATAAAGTTTGTTTTGCATGCATTTTAGCGGTTTGGTATATAAGGAGCTCAAAAACATTTAAAGGTAAATTCTTAGTAAAAATTGGTTTTATTCCAATGAAAAGTGATTACCCTGCTTTTTAGTGCTTTATTGCCTATCACGCTCAAAAACACTCAAAAGACATTTTTCTAGAAATGTCATGTTTTCCCATATAAATCTGGTTTCGGATGAAATTTGTGTTTTTGGTAACTAAGAATATGAAACGCACTCAAAACACACGAATTTGGTAAGGTTGTTCTGTTTCTCAATCAAGAGTGTTATTCATGAGTTTCATCATTTTGGTATCTAGGAATCTTCTCCATATCATATACACATGTTTTATGCGTTTTTTGCCTTGTTGTTCTTTTGAACTATAATACACTCATTATACACTTTTCTTGCAATGTCCCTCTGTTTCCCAATATAGAGTGCAATGTGTCAATTTTAGCATTTTTTTGTAGGTAACAAGCCCAAAAACACTCAAAATATACCTTTTTGGTAATGTTTTTTTTTTTATTTCTTGATATTGGTTGGTTTGCATCCATTTTAGCGTTTTTCTACGTAAAACATTGGGAGGACACGTTTTCAGTAATTTTGTTTTCGATTCCTATATAAAGTGAGTTCCTTATTTATTTATCTTTTTGGTGCCTAACATTCTGAAAAACACTCAAAAGACAGATTTCTTTTAAGGTCGTTTAATTTCCTCATATAGCAGGCTTTGTATACACTTTAGGGTTTGGTATATAACAGCCCGAAAAAAAAGCTAAAATTAACTTTTTTGATAATTTTCTTTTATCATTATAAATTATCGCAATTTTCCCAGAATTTTCGCATCTCGGTATCTATGAAGATGATTAAAAAAAAAAAATAAATCATATTTTTTTTTTATTTATTTTTTTTTCTAAATAAAGAGTGTTATTTGTGGGTTTTAGCTTTTTGCTACTTAAGGAACTTAAAAACACTCATAATACATATTTCTCGTAATGTCCTTTCGTTTCCCAAACGTAAGGTTCTTTGCATGTATTTAAGCGTTTTTATAGATAACATGATCAAAAACACTTAAAATACATGTTTTTGGTAATGTTATTCTTTTTCTCCATAAAAGGTGTTTTGAATGCAATTTAGTGTTTTGGTATGTAATGAGCTCAAAAACACCTAAAGGGAAGTTCTTGGTAAAAGTTGGTTTTATTCCCATGTAATGTGATTGCCCTGCTTTTTAGTGGTTTATTGCCTAACACTCTGAAAAAACTCGAAAGACATTTTCTGGTAATATTATTTTTTCCCACATAAAGCTAGTTTCGCATGGAATTTGGGGTTTTGGTAACTAAAAATGTGAAAAACACTCAAAATACAGGCATTTAGTAAGGTTGTTCTGTTTCTTAATTAAAAGTGATATTCATGAGCTTCAGCATTTTGGTATGTGAGAAACCTCTTTAATACACACATTTGGTAAGTTAGTTCTGTTTCTCAATTAAAAGTGTTATTCATGAGTTTCAGCATTTTGGTATATAAAAAACTTCTTTATGTACACGAGTTTTTGAGTTTTTTGCCTTGTGGTTCTTGTCAAACTATAAAACACTCATTATACACGTTTCTTGTAATGCCTTTTTCTTTCCTAATATAGAATGCGTTTCATGCATTTTCGAATTTTTGTGTAGGTAACAAGCTTAAAAACACATCAAAATATATCTTTTTGGTAATGTTATTCTATTTCTTCATATTGGTTGGTTTGCATCCGTTTTAGCGTTTTTCTACGTAAATCACTGAGAAAACACGTTTTCAGTAATATTGTTGAAATTGCTCAAAAAAAAAAAACACTCAAAAGACAGGTTTCTGGTAAATTTGAGTAAGTTCTCCATATATGTGGCTTTGCATATACTTCAGGGTTTGGTACATAACTCCGGAAAAAAGCTAAGATTATTTTTTTCATAATGATCTTTTTTTAACAAAATTTCCCTGCATTTTTCCAGAAATTTTTGTATCTCGGTACCTATAAAGATGAAGAAAATTTTTTTTTTTCTATAAAGTGTTATTTGTGAGTTTTAGCTTTTTGGTACTTAAGGAACTTAAAAACACTCATAATAGATGATTTTCGTAATGTCCTTTTCTTATACAAATATGGGGTTCTTTACATGTATTTAAGCGTTTTTTATAGGTAACATGATCAAAAACACTGAAAATACATATTTTTGGTAATGTTATTCTGTTTCTCTATAAAGGGTGTTTTACATGCGTTTTAGCGTTTTGGCATGTAAGGAGTTAAAAAACACTTAAAGGTAAGTTCTTCGTAAAAGTTGGTTTTATTATCAAGTAATGTGATTGTTCTGCTTTTTAGTGCTTTGTTGCATATCACGCTCAAAAACACTTAAAAGACATTTTTCTGGTAATGTCATTTTTTTTTCAACATAAAGCTAGTTTCGCATGTAATTTGGCAATTTCGTAACTATGAATGTGAAAAACACTCAAAATACACAGTTTGGTAGGGTAGTTCTGTTTTTAAATTAAAAGTGTTATTCATGCATTTCATCATTTTTGTATGTAAGAAACTTCTCTATATACACGAGTTTTTGTGTTTTTTCCTTGTGGTTCTTGTGAAACTATAAAACACTAATTATATACGTTTCTCGTAATGTTTTTTTGTTTCCTAATATAGAGTGTTTTCGATCCATTTTTGCATTTTTTGTAGATAACAAGCTTAAAAACACTCAAAATATATCTTTTTGGTAATGTTATTCTATTTCTTGACATTGGTTGGTTTGCATCCGTTTTAACTTTTTTCTTCGGAAATCTCTGAAAAGACTCGTTTTCAGTAATATTGTTGAAATTAATTCTGGTACAGGTTTCTGGTAAAGTCGTGTAATTATCCCATATAGGTGACTTTGAATGCACTTTAGGGTTTGGTACATAACTCCGGAAAAAAGCAAAAAATTATTTTAAGTGAATTTAACTGAATTTTGCCAGAATTTTGGCATCTCGGTACCTATGAAGATGAAAAAAAAAATTGTATTCATTTATTTATTTTTTTCTCTATAATGAGTGTTATTTGTGTGTTTTAGCTTTTTGGTACTTAAGGAACCTAAAAACTCTCATAATAAACAATTTTCGAAATATCCTTTCGTTTCACGAACATAGAGTTCTTTGCATGTATTTAAGCGTTTTTATCGGTAACATGATAAAAAACACTTCAAATTCATGCTTTTGGTAATGTTATTTTGTTTCTCCATAAAGGGTGTTTTGCATGCGTTTTTAGCGTTTTGTTATATAAGGAGTTAAAAACACTTAAAGGCATATTTTTGGTAAAAGTTGGTTTTATTCCCACGTAATGTGATTGTTCTGCTTTTTAGTGCTTTGTTGTATATTACGCTCTAAAACACTCACAAGACACTTTTCTGGTAATGTCATTTTTTCCCACATAAAACTAATTTCACTTGTAATTCCGGATTTTCGTAACTAAGAATGTGAAAAACACTCAAAATACTCACATTTCTTGAGATAGTTCTGTTTCTTAATTAAAAGTCTTATTCATGAGTTTCAGCATTTTGGAATGTAAGAAACTTCTTTATATACACGAGTTTTTGCGTTTTTTGCCTTGTGGTTCTTGTGAAACTATAAAACACTCATTTTACACGTTTCTCGTAATGTCCTTTTGCTTCCCAATATAGAGTGCTTTCCATCCATTTTCGCGTGTTTTGTAGGTAACAATTTAAAAAACACCCAAAATATACCTTTTTGTTAATGTTATTCTATTTCTTCATTTTAGTTGGTTTGCATCCGTTTTAGCGTTATTGTACGTAAAACTCCGAAAAGACACGTTTTCAGTAATTGTGTGTTTGATTCCCATATAGATTGACTTCCTTGGGTTTTATCGTGTTGGTTCCTAACATGCTGAAAAATACTCATAAGACAGTTTTCTGGCAAAGAGGTTTAATTTCCCCATATAGGTGGCTTTGCATGCACTTTAGGGGTTTGGTACATAACAGTCCAAAAAAAAGCTAAATTTAACTTTTTTGATAATGTTCTTATTTCATATAATTTCCTGAACTTTGACCGAATTTTGGCACCTCGTTACCTGTGAATATGAATAAGAATGAAAAAAAAATTATCGTATTTTTTTTTTATTTATTTTTTCTCAATAAAGAGTGTAATTTGTGGCTTTTACCTTTTTCGTACTTAATGAACTTAAAAATACACATAGTACACATTTCTCGTAATGTCCTTTCGTTTCCCAAAAATAGTGTTCTTAGCATGTATTTAAGCGTTTTTATTGGTAACATGATCAAAAAAACTCAAAATACATGTTTTTGGTAATGTTATTCTGTTTCACAATAAAGTGTATTTTGCATGCGTTTTAGTGTTTTAGTATATAAGGAGCTCAAAAACACTTATAGGCAAGTTCTTATTAAAAATTGGTTTTATACCAATGTAATGTCATTGCCCTGCTTTTTACTGCTTTATTACCTGACACGCTCAAAAACACTCAACAGACATTTTTCTGTTAATGTTATTTTTTTCCCACATAAAGCTGGTTTCGCATGGAATTTGGAGTTTTGGTAAATAAGAATGTGAAAAGCACTCAAAATACACACATTTTGTAAAATTGTTCTGTTTCTCAATTAAGATTGTTGTTCATGAGTTTCAGCATTTTGGTATCTACGAAACTTCTTCATATACACTAGTTTTTGCATTTTTTGGCTTGTGGTTCTTTTGAACTATTAAACACTCATTATACACTTTTCTTGCAATGTTCTTTTCTTTCCCATTATAGAGTGCTTTGCATCAATTTTCGTGGTTTTTTTTATAGGTAACAAGCTCAAAAACACTCAAAATATACCTTTTGGTAATGTTTTTCTATTTCTTTATATTGGATTGTTTGCATCCGTTTTAGCGTTTTTCTACGTAAAACACTGAGAAGACACGTTTTTTAGTAATTTTGTTTTGAATTCCCATATAGAGTGAGCTCCTTATTATTTATTGTTTTAGTGCCTAACATGCTGAACAACACTCAAAAGAGAGATTTCTGATAAGGTCGTTTAATTTCCTCATATAGGAGGCTTTGCATGCACTTTAGTGTTTGGTACATAACAGTCCGAAAAAATGCTAAAATTAACTTTTTCGATAATATTCTTTTATCATATAATTGCCCTGAATTTTTACCAGAATTTTGGCATCTCGGTACCTAAGAAGATAAATAAAAAAAAAATCCTATTTTTTAATTTTTTATTTATTTATTTATTTTTTCTCAATGAAAGGTTTTATTTGTGGGATTTACCTTTTTGGTACTTAAGGAACTTAAAAACACTCATAATACACGTTTCTCGTAATGTTCTTTGGTTTCCCAAACAAAAGGTTCTTTGCATGTATTTAAGCGTTTTTATAGATAACATGATCAAAAACACTCAAAATACAAGGTTCTGGTAATGTTATTCTGTTTCTCCATAAAGTGTGTTTTGCATACGTTTGAGCAGTTTTGTATATAAGGAGCTCAAAAACACTTATGGCAAGTTGTTGGTAAAAAATGATTTTATTCCAATGTAATGTGATTGCCCTGCTTTTGAGTGGTTTATTACCTATCACGCTGAAAAACACTCAAAAGACACTTTTCTGGTAAATTATTTTTTTTTTTCCAAAAAGCTATTTTCGCATGTAATTTGGGGTTTTTGGTAACAAAGAATGTGAAAAGCACTTAAAATCCACGCATTTAGTAAGGTTGTTCTGTTTCTTAATTAAGAGTGTTATTCATGAGATTCATCATTTTGGTATCTAGGAAATCTCTCCATATACACGAGTTTTTGCGTTGTTTGCTTTGTGGTTCTTTTGAACTATGAAACAGTCATTATACACTTTTGTTGAAATGTCCCAATAAAGAGTGCTTTGCATCAATTTTCGCGTTTTTTGTAGGTAAAAAGCTCAAAAACACTCAAAATATACCTTTTTGGTAACGTTTTTTCTATTTCTTGATATTGCTTGGTTGGATCCGTTTTAACGTTTTTGTACGTAAAATACTGAGAAGACACGTTTTCAGTAAGTTTGTTTTGGATTCCCATATAGAGTGAGTTCCGTATTATTTATTGTTTTGGTGCCTAACATGCTGAAAAACACTCAAAACATAGATTTCTGGTAAGGTCGTTTAATTTCCTCATATGGGAGGCTTTGAGTGCACTTTAGTGTTATCTACATAACAGTCCGAAAAAAAGCTAATATCAACTTTTTTTTATAATATTCTCTTATCATATAATTGCCCTAATTTTTCCCAGAATTTTGGCATCTCGGTGCCTATGAAGGTGAATAACAAAAAAAGAAAAGAAAAACATTTCATTTTTTTTTTTTTTTTTTTTCTAAATAACGAGTGTTATTTGTGGGTTTTAGATTTTTGCTACTTAAGGAACTTAAAAACACTCATAATACATATTTCTCGTAATGTCCTTACGTTTCCCAAACATAAGGTTCTTTGCATGAATTTAAGCGTTTTTATAGATAACATTATCAAAAACACTCAAAATACATATTTTTGGTAATGTTATCTGGTTCTCCATAAAGTTTGTTTTCCATGCCTTTTAGCGGTTTTGTATGTAAGGAGCTGAAAAATATATATTGGCAAGTTCTTGGTAAAAGTTGGTTTTATTCCCATGTAATGTGATTGCCCTGCTTTTAGTACTTCATTGCCTAACGCTCAAAAACAATTAAAAGACACTTCTGGTAATGTCATTTTTTTCTCTCATAAAGTTAGTTTCACATGCTATTTTGGGTATTGGTAACTAGGAATATGAAAAACACTCAAAATACAGGCATTTCCTAAGGTTGTTCTGTTTCTCAATTAATATTGTTTTTCATAAGTTTCAGCATTTTGGTATCTAAGTAACTTCTTTATATACACGAGTTTTTGTGTTTTTCTACGTAAAACACTGAGAAGATACATTTTCAGTAATTTTGTTTTGGATTCCCATATAGAGTGAGTTCTTTATTATTTATCGTTTTGGTGCCTAACATGCTGAAAAACACTCAAAGCACAGATTTCTGGTAATGTCGTTTAATTTCCTCATATAGGAGGCTTTGCATGCACTTCAGGGTTTGGTACATAACAGTCCGAAAAAAAAAGCTAAAATTAACTTTTTTGATAATATTCTTTTGTTCATATAATTTTTCTGAATTTTCCCAGAATTTTGGCATCTCGGTACCAATGAAGATGGGAAAAATTTTTATTTTTTTTTTCTAAATAAAGAGTGTTATTTGTGGGTTTTAGCTTTGGTACTTAAGGAACTAAAAAAAAAAAAACACTCATAATGCACGTTTCTCGTAATGTCCTTTTGTTTCCCAAACATAATGTTCTTTCCATGTATTTAAGCATTTTTATAGATAACATGATTAAAAAAAACACCCAAATTACATGTTTTTGGTAATGTTATTCTGTTTCTCCATAAAGTTTGTTTTGCATGCGTTTTAGGGATTTGGTATATAAGGAGCTCAAAAACATTTAAGGGCAAGTTCTTGGTAAAAATTTGTTTTATTCCAATGAAAAGTGATTGCCCTTCTTTTTAATACATTATTGCCTATCACGCTCAAAAACACTCAAAAGACATTTTTCTGGATATGTCATGTTTTCCCAAATAAATCTGGTTTCGCATGAAGTTTGGGTTTTTGGTAACTAAAAATATGAAAAACACTCAAATTACACGAATTTGGTAAGGATGTTCTGTTTCTCAATTAAGAGTGTTATTCATGAGTTTCAGCATTTTGGTATCTAGGAAAGTTCTCCATATACACGAGTTTTTGCGTTTTTTGCTGTGGTGTTTTTTGAACTATAATACACCCATTATACATTTTTCTCGCAAAATCCCTTTGTTTCCCAATATAGAGTGCTTTGTATTCATTTAAGCGTTTATTTTTTGTAGGTAACAAGCTCAAAAATACTCAAAATATACCTTTTTGGTAATGTTTTTTCTATTTCTTGATATTGGTTGTTTTGCATCCATTTTAGCGTTTTTCTACGTAAAACACTGGGAACACACATTTTCAGTAATTTTGTTTTGGATTCTCATATAAAGTGAGTTCCTTATTATTTATCATTTTGGTGCCTAATATGCTGAAAAACACTCAAAAGACAGATTTCTAGTAAGATCGTTTAATTTCCTTACATAAAAGGCTTTGTATGCAAATCTGGGAATTTTCTATTTGTATGTAATCTGTTTTTTGAGTGTTTATCAACATGTTAGGCACCAAAACGATAAATAGTAAGAAACTCACTCTATATCAGAATCAAACACAAAATTGCTGAAAACGTGTCTTTTCAGTGTTTTACGTAGAAAAACGCTAAAACGGATGCAAACCATCCAATATCAAGAAAGAGAAAAACATTACCATAAAGGTATATTTTGAGTGTTTTTGAGCTTGTTACCTACAAAAAACGGGAAAATTGATGCAAAGCACTCTATTTTAGAAAACAAAAGGACTTTACAAGAGAAATGTATAATTTTTTTTTTATAGTTCAAACGAACCAAAAGGAAAAAAACACAAAAACTCGTGTATATGGAGAAGGTTGCTAGATACCAAAATGCTGAAACTCATGAAAAACACTATTAATTGAGATACAGAACAAGGTTACTAAATGAGTGTTTTTTGAGTGCTCTTCACATTCTTAGTTACCAAAACCCCAAATTGCATGCGAAATCACCTTTATGTGAGAAAAAAATGACATTACCAGAAAAGTGTCTTTTAAATGTTTTTGAGCGTGATAGGCAATAAACCACTAAAAAGCATTGGAATAACACCAATTTATACCAAAAACTTGCCTTTCAGTTTTTTTGAGCTCCTTATATAACAAACCGCTAAAACGCATGCAAAACAAACTTTATGGAGAAACAGAATAACATTACCAAAAACATGTATTTTGAGTGTTTTTGATCATGTTTTCTATAAAAACGCTCTAATACATGCAAAGAACATTATATTTGGGAAACAAAAGGATATTACGAGAAACGTGTATTATGAGTGTTTTTCAAGTTCATTAAGTACCAAAAAGCTAAAACACACAAATTTAGAAAATAAAAAATAAAAAAATAAAAACGAATTTTTTTTTTTTTTTGTTATTCATCTTCATAGTACCCTGATGACAAAATTCTGGGAAAATTCAGGGCAATCATATGATAAAAGAATATTATCAAAAAAGTTAATTTCAGCTTCTTTTTTCGGACTGTTATGTACCAAACCCTAAAGTGCATGCAAAGCCTCCTATATAAGGAAATTAAACGACCTTACCAGAAATCTGTGTTTTGAGTGTTTTTTAGCATGTTAGGCACCAAAACGATAAATAATAAGGAACTCACTCTATATGGGAATCAAAAACAAAGTTACTGAAAACATGTCTTCTCAGTGTTTTACGTAGAAAAACGCTAAAACGGATGCAAAGCAACCAATATCAAGAAATAGAAAAACGTTACTAGAAAGGTATATTTTGAGTGTTTTTTGAGCTTGTTACCTACAAAAAACGCGAAAATTGATGCAAAGCACTCTATATTGGGAAACAAAAGGACATTGCAAGAAAAGTGTATAATGAGTGTTTTATAGTTCAAAAGAACCACAAGGCATAAAACGCAAAATCTCGTGTATATGGAGAAGTTTCCTAGATACAAAAATGCTAAACTCATGTATAACACTCCTAATTGAGAAACAGAACAACCTTAATAAATGCATGTATTTTGAGTGCTTTTCACATTCTTAGTTACCAAAACCCAAAATTAATTGCGAAAATAGATTTGTGGAAAAAAAAATGACTACCAGAAAAGTGTCTTTTGAGTGTTTTTGAGCGTGATAGGCAATAAAGCACTAAAAAGGAGGGAAATCACATTACATTTCAGAAAAACGGATTTTTACCAAGAACTTGCCTTTAAGTGTTTTTGAGCTCCTTACATACCAAAACACTAAAACGCATGCAAAACACTCTTTATGGTGAAACAGAATAATATTACCAAAAACATGTATTTTGAGTGTTTTTGATCATGTTACCAATAAAAACGCTTAAATACATGCAAAGAACACTATTTTTGGGAAACGAAAGGAGATTACGAGAAACGTGTATTATGAGTGTTTTTTAGTTCATTAATTACCAAAAACCTAAAAGCCACAAATAACACTCTTTATTGAGAAACAATAAATAAATAAAAAAAAAATGTGATATTTTTTTTTATCTTTTTTATTCATCTTCACAGGTACCAAGATGCCAAAATTCAAGCAAAATTCAGGAAATTATGTGAAATGAGAACATTATCAAAAAAGTTAAATTTAGCTTTTTTTTTTTGGTTTTATGTACCAAACCCCTAAAATGCATGCAAAGCCACCTGTATGGGAAAATAAAACGTCTTTGCGAGAAAATGGTCTTATGAGTGTTTTTCAGCAGCTTAGGAACCAACACGATAAATAACATGGAAGTCAATCTATATGGGGATCCAAAAAAAAAAATTACTAAAAAACTGTCTTTTCGGTGTTTTACGTAGAAAAACGCTAAAACGGATGCAAACCAACCAATATGAAGAAATAAAATAACATTACCAAAAAGGTATATTTTGAGTGTTTTTGAAATTGTTACCTACAAAAAACGCGAAAATGGATGGAAAGCACTCTATATTGGGAAGGAAAAGGACATTACGAGAAACGTGTATAATGAGTGTTTTATAGTTTCACAAGAACTACAAGGCAAAAAACGCAAAAACTCGTGTATATAGAGAAGTTTCTTACATTCTAAAATGCTGAAACTCTGGAACAACACTTAATTGAGAAACAGAACAATCTTATTAAATGCGTTAATTTTGAGTGCTTTTCACATTCTTAGTTACTAAAACCCAAAATTGCATTCGAAACCAGCTTTATGTGGGAAAAAAACGACATTACCAGAAAAATGTTTTTTGAGTGTTTTTGAGCGTTCTAGGCAATAAAGCACTAAAAAGCAGGGCAAACACATTACATTGGAATAAAATCAATTTTTAAAAAGAACTTGCCTTTAAGTGTTTTTGAGCTCATATACCAAAACACTAAAACGCATGCAAAATACACTTTATGGTGAAACAGAAGAACATTACCAAAAACATGTATTTTGAGTGTTTTTGATCAAGTTACCAATAAAAACGCTTAAATACACGCAAAGAACCCTATTTTTGGGAAACGAAAGGACATTACGAGAAACGTGTATTATGAGTGTTTTTAAGTTCATTAAGTACGAAAAACCTAAAATTCACAAATTACACTCTTTATTGAGAAAAAAATAAATAAATAAATAAAAAAATACGATATTTTTTTTTCATTCTTATTCATCTTCACAGGTAAGGAGGTGCCAAAATTCGGGCAAAGATCAGGAAATTATAAAAAATAAGAACATTATCAAAAAAGTTAAATTTAGCTTTTTTTTCGGAGTTATGTACCAAATCCCTAAATTGCATGCAAAGCCACCTATATGGAGAAATTAAACGTCTTTGCCAGAAAACTGTCTTATGAGTGTTTTTCAGCATGTTAGTAACCAACACGATAAAACCCAAGGAAGTCAATCTATATGAGAATCAAAAACAAAATTACTGAAAATGTGTCTTTTCGGTGTTTTACGTAGAAAACGCTAAAAGGAATGTAAATCAAACAAAATGAAGAAATAGAATAACATTACCAAAAAGGTATATTTCGAGTGTTTTTGAAATTGTTACCTACAAAAAACGAAAAAATGGATGGAAAGCACTCTATATTGGGAAGCAAAAGGCACAAAAAAGAATGTTAGACACCAAAACGATAAATAATATGAAGGTCACTCTATATGGAAATCCAAAACAAAATTACTGGAAACGTGTGTTTTAAAAGATTTACGTAGAAAAACGCTAAAACGGATGCAAACCAACCAATATGAAGAAATAGAATAACATTACCATAAAACTATATTTTGTGTGTTCCTGAGCTTGTTACATTAAAAAAAAACGCGAAAATGGATTCAAAGCACAAAAGACATAACGAGAAACGTGTATAATAAGTGTTTTATAGTTTCACCGGAATCACATTTCAAAAAACGCAAAAACTCGACTGTATGGAGAAGTTTCTAAGATACTAAAATACTAAAACTCATGAATAACACTCTTAATCAAGAAACAGAACAACCTTATTAAATGCGTGTATTTTGAGTGTTTTTTTTTACATTCTTAGTTACCAAAACCCCAAATTCCATGCGAAACTAACTTTATGTGGGAAAAAAATGACATTACCATAAAAGTGTCTTTGAGTGTTTTTCAGCGTGTTTGGCAATAAAGCACTAAAAAGCAGGGCAATCACATTACATGAAAATAAAACCAACTTTTAAAAAGAACTTGCCTTTTAGTGTTTTTGACACGCATTTAGTAAGGTTGCTCTGTGTCTCAATTAAGAGTCTTATTCATGAGTTTCAGCATATACACGAGTTTTTGCGTTTTGCGCCTTGTGTTTTTTTTTTTTTTTTTGCTATAAAACATTCATTATACACTTTTCTCGCAATGTCCCTTTGTTTCCCAATATAGAGTGGTTTGTATCCATTTTTGCGTTTTTTTGTAGGTAACAAACTCAAAGATACTCAAAATATACATTTTTGGTAATATTTTCCTGCTTCTTGATATAGCTTGGTTTGCATCAGTTTTAGCGTTTTTCTACGTAAAACACTGAGAAGACACGTTTTCAGTAATTTTCTTTTGGATTCCCACATAGATTGAGTTCATTATTATTTATTGTTTTGGTGCCTAACATGCTGAAAAACACTCAAAAGACAGATTTCTGGTAAGGTCTTTAATTTCCTCATATGGGACGCTTTGCATGTCTTTTCAGTGTTTTTGAGCGTGTTACGCAATAAAGCTCTAAAAGCCAGGGCAATCACATTACATGGGAATAAAACCAAATTTTACCAAGAACTTGCCTTTAACTGTTTTTGAGCTCCTTACGTACCAAAACGCTAAAAGGCATGCAAAATACATTTTATGGAGAAACAGAATTACATTACCAAATACATGTATTTTGAGTGTTTTTGATCATATTATCTATAAAAACGCTTAAATACATGCAAAGAACCTTATGTTTGGGAAAAGAAAGAACATTACGAGAAACGTGTATTATGAGTGATTTTTCAGTTCCTTCAGTACCAAAAAGCTAAAACCCACAAATAAAACTATTTAGAAAAAAAAAATGAATAAAAAATAAGAAAAATGGGCCTTTTTTTTTTTTTATTCATATTCATAGGTACCGAGATGCCAAAATTGTGCCAAAATTCAGGGAGTTTATGTGGAAAAAAGAACATTATCATAAAATGTAATTATAGCTTTTTTTTCGGATTGTTTCCTAGATACCAAAATGCTAAAACTCATGTATAACACTCTTAATTGAGAAACAGAACAACCTTACTAAATGCATGTATTTTGAGTGCTTTTATCATTCTTAGTTACCAAAACCCCAAATTGCATGCGAAAATAGATTGTAGGAAAAAAAAACTTTACTAGAAAAGTGTCTTTTGAGTATTTTTCAGCGTGATAGGAAATAAAGCACTAAAAAGGAAGGCAATCACATGTCATTGGAGTAAAACGAATTTTTACCAAGAACTTGCCTTTAAGTGTTTTTGAGGTCCTTATATACCAAAACACTAAAACGCATGCAAAACACACTTTATGGTGAAACAGAATAACATTATCAAAAACATGTATTTTGAGTGTTTTTGATCATGTTACCAATAAAAACGCTTAAATACATGCAAAGAACACTATTTTTCGGAAACGAAAGGGAGATTACGAGAAACGTGTATTATAAGTGTTTTTAAGTTCATTAATTACCAAAAAGCTAAAAGCCACAAATAACACTCTTTATTGAGAAACAATAAATAAATGAAAAAATATACGATATTTTTTTTCTTTCTTATTCATATTCACGGGTACCGATATGCCAAAATTCGGCCAAAATTCAGCAAATTATGTGAAATAAGAACATTATCAAAAAAGTTAAATATAGCTTTTTTTTCGGACTGTTATGTACAAAACCCCTAAAGTGCCTGCAAAGTCACCTATAAGGGGAAATTAAACGTCTTTGCCAGAAAACGGTCTTATGAGCGTTTTTCAGTATCTTAGGAACCAACACGATAAATAACATGGAAGTCAATCTACATAGGAATCCAAAACAAAATTACTAAAAACATATCTTTTCAGTGTTTTACGTAGAAAAACGCTAAAACGGATGCAAACCAACCAATATGAAGAAATAAAATAACATTACCAAAAAGGTATATTTTGAGTGTTTTTGAAATTATTACCTACAAAAAACGCGAAAATGGATGGAAAGCTCTCTATATTGGGAAGGAAAAGGACATTACGAGAAACGTGTATAATGAGTGTTTTATAGTTTCACAAGAACTACAAGGCAAAAAACGCAAAAACTCGTGTATATAGAGAAGTTTCTTACATTCTAAAATGCTGAAACTCTGGAACAACACTCTTAATTGAGAAACAGAACAATCTTACTAAATGCGTTAATTTTGAGTGCCTTTCACATTCTTAGTTACCAAAACCCCAAATTGCATTCGAAACCAGCTTTATGTGGGAAAAAAACATTACCAGAAAAATGTCTTTTGAGTGTTTTTGAGCGTTCTAGGCAATAAAGCACTAAAAAGCAGGGCAAACATATTACATTGGAATAAAATCAATTTTTAAAAGAACTTGCCTTTAAGTGTTTTTGAGCTCCTTATATAACAAAACACTAAAACGCATGCAAAATACACTTGATGGTGAAACAGAAGAACATTACCAAAAACATGTATTTTGAGTGTTTTTGATCAAGTTACCAATAAAAATGCTTAAATACACGCAAAGAACCCTATTTTTGGGAAACGAAAGGACATTACGAGAAACGTGTATTATGAGTGTTTTTAAGTTCATTAAGTACGAAAAAGCTAAAATTCACAAATTACACTCTTTATTGAGAAAAAATAAATAAATAAATAAAAAAATACGATATTTTTTTTTTCATTCTTATTCATCTTCACAGGTAAGGAGGTGCCAAAATTCGGGCAAAGTTCAGGAAATTATAAAAAATAAGAACATTATCAAAAAAGTTAAATTTAGCTTTTTTTCGGACTGTTATGTACCAAACCCCTAAATTGCATGCAAAGCCACCTATATGGGGAAATTAAACGTCTTTGCCAGAAAACTGTCTTATGAGTGTTTTTCAGCATGTTAGTAACCAACACGATAAAACCCAAGGAAGTCAATCTATATGGGAATCAAAAACAAAATTACTGAAAATGTGTCTTTTCGGTGTTTTACGTAGAAAACGCTAAAGCGAATGTAAATCAAACAAAATGAAGAAATAGAATAACATTACCAAAAAGGTATATTTCGAGTGTTTTTGAAATTGTTACCTACAAAAAACGAAAAAATGGATGGAAAGCACTCTATATTGGGAAGCAAAAGGCACCAAAAAGAATGTTAGACACCAAAACGATAAAAAATATGAAGGTCACTCTATATGGAAAACCAAAACAAAATTACTGGAAACGTGTGTTTTAAAAGATTTACGTAGAAAAACGCTAAAACGGATGCAAACCAACCAATATGAAGAAATAGAATAACATTACCATAAAACTATATTTTGTGTGTTCTTGAGCTTGTTACATTAAAAAAAAACGCGAAAATGGATACAAAGCACAAAAGACATAACGAGAAACGTGTATAATAAGTGTTTTATAGTTTCACCAGAATCACATTTCAAAAAACGCAAAAACTCGACTGTATGGAGAAGTTTCTAAGATACTAAAATACTAAAATTCATGAATAACACTCTTAATCAAGAAACAGAACAACCTTATTAAATGCGTGTATTTTGAGTGTTTTTTTTACATTCTTAGTTACCAAAACCCCAAATTCCATGCGAAACTAGCTTTATGTGGGAAAAAAATGACATTACCATAAAAGTGTCTTTGAGTGTTTTTCAGCGTGTTTGGCAATAAAGCACTAAAAAGTAGGGCAATCACATTACATGAAAATAAAACCAACTTTTAAAAAGAACTTGCTTTTTAGTGTTTTTGACACGCATTTAGTAAGGTTGCTCTGTGTCTCAATTAAGAGTCTTATTCATGAGTTTCAGCATATACACGAGTTTTTGCGTTTTGCGCCTTGTGTTTTTTTTTTTTTTTGCTATAAAACATTCATTATACACTTTTCTCGCAATGTCCCTTTGTTTCCCAATATAGAGTGGTTTGTATCCATTTTTGCGTTTTTTTGTAGGTAACAAACTCAAAGATACTCAAAATATACATTTTTGGTAATATTTTCCTGCTTCTTGATATAGCTTGGTTTGCATCAGTTTTAGCGTTTTTCTACGTAAAACACTGAGAAGACACGTTTTCAGTAATTTTCTTTTGGATTCCCACATAGATTGAGTTCATTATTATTTATCGTTTTGGTGCCTAACATGCTGAAAAACACTCAAAAGACAGATTTCTGGTAAGGTCTTTAATTTCCTCATATGGGACGCTTTGCATGTCTTTTCAGTGTTTTTGAGCGTGTTACGCAATAAAGCTCTAAAAGCCAGGGCAATCACATTACATGGGAATAAAACCAAATTTTACCAAGAACTTGCCTTTAACTGTTTTTGAGCTCCTTACGTACCAAAACGCTAAAAGGCATGCAAAATACATTTTATGGAGAAACAGAATTACATTACCAAATACATGTATTTTGAGTGTTTTTGATCATATTATCTATAAAAACGCTTAAATACATGCAAAGAACCATATGTTTGGGAAAAGAAAGAACATTACGAGAAACGTGTATTATGAGTGATTTTTCAGTTCCTTCAGTACCAAAAAGCTAAAACCCACAAAAAAAACTATTTAGAAAAAAAAATGAATAAAAAATAAGAAAAATGGGACTTTTTTTTTGTTATTCATATTCATAGGTACCGAATAACATTACCAAATACATGTGTTTTGAGTGTTTTTGATAATGTTATCTATAAAAACGCTTAAATACATGCAAACAACCTGATGTTTGGGAAACGTAAGGACATTACGAGAAACGTGTGTTATGAGTGTTTTTAAGTTCCTTAACTACCAAAAAGCTAAAACACACAAATAACACTCGTTATTTAGAAAAAAATAAAAAATAAATAAATAAATAAAAGATTTTCTTTTTTTTTGTTATTCACCTTCATATGTACCGAGATGCCAAAATTCTGGGAAAAATTAGGGCAATTATATGATAAGAGAATATTATCAAAAAGATAAATATTAGCTTTTTTTTCGGACTGTTATGTACCAAACAGTAAAGTGCATGCAAAGCCTCCCATATGAGGAAATTAAATGACCCTACCAGAAATCTGTGTTTTGAGTGTTTTCAGCATGTTAGGCACCAAAACGATAAATAATGAGGAACTCACTCTATATGGCAAACCAAAACAAAATTATTGAAAACGTGTCTTCTCAGTGTTTTACGTAGAAAAACGCTTAAACGGATGCAAACCAACCAATATCAAGAAGTAGAAAAACATTACCAAAAAGGTATATTTTGAGTGTTTTTTAATTTGTTACGTACAAAAAAACGCGAAAATTGATGCAAAGCACTCTATATTTGGAAACAAAGGGACATTGCGAGAAAAGTGTATAAAGAATGTTTTATAGTTCGAAAGAACCACAAGGCAAAAAACGCAAAAACTCGTGCTAAAACATCTTTATAGAGAAAAAAAAAAAAAAAATAAATAAATAAAAAAATAGGATTTTTTTTTTTTTGTTATTCTTCTTCATAGGTACCGACATGCTAAAATTCTGGCAAAATTTCAGGGAAATTATATAAAAAAAGAACATTATTAAAAAAGTTAATTATAGCTTTTTTTTTCGGACATGCATGCAAAGCTAACTATATGAGGAAATTAAACGACTTTACGAGATACCTGTGTTGTGAGTGTTTTTCAGCATGTTAGTCACCAAAACAATAATTAATATGGAAGTCATTCTATGTGGGACTCCAAAACAAAATTACTGAAAACGTGTCTTTTCCGTGTTTTACGTAGAAAAACGCTAAAACGGATGCAAACCAACCAATATGAAGAAATAGCATAACATTACCAAAAATTTACATTTTGAGTGTTTTTGAGCTCTTTACTTACAAAAAACGTGAAAATGGATGCAAAGCTCTCTATATTGGTTAACAAAACGACATTACGAGAAATGTGTATAATGAGTGTTTTATAGATTCTGAAGAACCACAAGGCAAAAAACGCAAAAACTCGTATATATGGAGAAGTTTCTTAGATACCAAAATGCTGAAACTCCTGAATAACACTCTTAATTGAGAAACAGAACAACCTTACCAAATGCGTGTATTTTGAGTTTTTTTTACATTCTTAGTTACCAAAACCCCAAATTGCATGTGAAAGTAGCTTTATGTGGGAAAAAAATGACATTACCAGAAAAGTGTCTTTTAAGTGTTTTTTTTTTAGCATGATAGGCAATAAAGCAATAAAAAGCAGGGAAATCACATTACATAGGAATAAAACCAACTTTTAGCAAGAACTTGCCTTTAAGTGTTTTTGAGCTCCTTATATACCAAAAATGCTAAAAAAAAAACATGAAAAACACCCTACATGGAAAAACATCATAACATTACCAAAAACATGTATTTTGAGTGTTTTTGATCATGTTACCTATAAAAGCGCTTAAGTACATGCAAAGAACCCTATGTTTGAGAAACGAAAGAACATTTCGAGAAACGTGTATTATGAGTGTTTTTTTTAAGTTCCTTAAGTACCAAAAAGCCAAAACCAACAAATAACGCTCTTTATAAAGAAAAAAATAAATAAATAAAAATATAAAAATAGGAATTTTTTTTTTTTTTGTTATTCATCTTCATAGGTACCGAGATGCCAAATTTCTGGAAAAATTGAGAGAAATTATGTGAAAAGAGAACATTATGAAAAAAAGTTAATTAATCTTTTTTTCGGACTGTTATGTACCAAACACTAAAGTGCATCCAAAGTCTCCTATATTGGGAAATTAAACGATTTTACCAGAAACCTGTCTTTTGAGTGTTTTTTTTAGCATGTTAGGCACCAAAACGATAAATAATATGGAAGTCACTCAAAATGGGAATCCATCACAAAATTACTGAAAAAAAGTCCTTTAAGTGTTTTACGAAGAAAAACGCTAAACAGGGTGCAAACCAACGAATATGAAGAAATAGAATAATATTACAAAAAAGGTATATTTTTAATGTTTTTTGAGCTTCTTACCTTCAAAATATGCAAAAATGGATGGAAAGCACTCTATATTGGGATACAAAAGGATATTACGAGAAATGTATATGAGTGTTTTATAGTTTCACAAGAACCACAAGGCAAAAAACGCAAAAACTCGTGTATATAAAGAATTTTCTTAGATACCAAAATGCTAACACTCAGGAATAACACTCTTAATTAAGAATACAGAACAACTTTACCAAATGCGTGTATGTTGAGTGCTTTTCACATTCTTAGTTACCAAAACCTCAAAATGCATGCGAAACTAGCTTTATGTGGGAAAAAAAATGACATTACCAAATAGTTTTTGAGCGTGATAGGCAATAAAGCAGTAAAAAGCACGGGAATCACATTACATGGGAATAAAACGAACTTTTACGAAGAACTTTCCTTTAAGTGTTTTTGAGCTCCTTACATACCAAAACGTTAAAACGCATGCAAAAAACCCTTTATGGAGAAACAGATAAATATTAGCAAAAAACATGTATTTTGAATGTTTTTCATCATGTTACCTATAAAAAAAGCTAAAATACATCGAAAGAACCCTATGTTTGAAAAATGAAAGGACGTTACGAGAAACGTGTATTATGAGTTTTTTTTTCAAGTTCGTTAAGTATAAAAAAGCTAAAACCCACAAATAACACTCTTTATAGAGTGTTTTCGTACCTAACAATGTGAAAAAAATTTTTGGTAATCTTGTTCTTTTCTTCATATAGACTGTTCTTCAATGCGTCAAACAGATCTTGGTACCTAAGAAATAAAAAAAAAAAAAACTCTTATTATAAAAGTTTCTTCTAATGTCTTTTTGTTTCGTCATGCAAAGTATTTTGCATGCATTTGTTTCTTTTTATATGTAAAAAGAAAAAAATATTGTTTATGGTAATAAAGGGTTTTGCATACATTTCAGCGTTACGGTACGTAAGTAGCTGAAAATACCCAAAAGATAAATTTTTGGTTGACTTTTTCTTTCATATAGGTAGCTTTCCATGCATTTTATAACTTTGGTACCTAACAACAACTATCGACACACAAAAGACATGTTTCTGGAAATATCGTTTCATCTCCCCATAGATGGTGGTCTGGAGTCATTTTGACGTTTTGGTACATAAAATTGTGAAAAAAAAACAAAATAAACGTTTTTGGTAATGTTCTGTTTCTCCATATACAGTGGTACTAAATAGTTTTCGCGTTTGGTACCTAAGACGCTCAAAAACACTAACGGCATCTTTCTCGTAATGTCCTTTATTTTATCCATATTAGGTGATTTCCATGCATTTTGGCGTTTTTGTTACGTAACAATGTGAAAAAACACTCAAAATATACGTTTTTTGTAATGTTCTTCTGTTTCTTCATATACAATGTTATACATGCGTTTGTGCATTTTGCTACCTAAGAATCTCAAAAACACTGATAAATGAAGTGTCTTTTTATTTCTTTTCGTATCGCCATTTAGGATGTTTTGCATGCATTTTTGCTTTTTTTTATACGTAAGATAAAAAAAACTCAAAATGCACGTTTCTGGTAATGTTATTCTGTTTCTCCATAAAATGTGCTTTGCATGCATTTTAGCGTTTTGGTACGTCAGTAGCTGTAAAAACTCTCAAAAGGCACGCTTTTGGTAATGTTTTGCTTTTCCAAATAGGGAGCTTTCGTTGCTTTTTAACGTTTTGGTATCTAATATTGTTTTGTTTCTCTAAAGAGAGTATTATTTATGCATTTTCGCGTTTTGGTACCTGAGAAGCTCAAAAACACTCTTTATATAACTTTCTCAATGTCGTTGGTTACTTTTTTTTTTGCGTAACAAGCTCAAAACATTGAAAATACACGCTTTTTTGCTAATGTTATTTAGTTTTTTCAAAGCGTTTTGGATGCGTTTAAGTATTTTTGTATGTAAGTAGCTCATAACCACTGAAATTAAAAGTTTTTGTAATCTTTTGTGTTCTCTTATAGGGTGCTTTCCTTGGTTTTTAGCTTCTTGGTACATAACATGCTCATAAACAGTGAAAGGACATGTTTCTGGAAATGTTTCCTTTCCCCATATAGTATACTTTGCATGCATTTTCGCGTTGCGGTACCTAATAACGTGAAAAAAGCCTTAAAACACAAGGGTTGGTTAATCTTGTTCCGTTTCTCCATATAGAGTATTATTCATACGTTTTAGTGTTCTGGTACCTATCAAGCTCAATACCACTCAAAATATACATTATGTTTTATTTTCCCCTTTTAGGGTTATTTGCATGTATTTTATCGTTTTTGTACGTAACAGGCGCAAAACCTCTCAAAATGCATGTTTGTGGTAAAGCTGTTGAGTTTCTCCATAAAGTGTGTTTGCAACCGTTTTAGCGGTTTGGTATGTAAGTACCTCAAAACACTTAATGTTTTCCCATTTACGACACTTTCCATGCTTTTTAAGACCTTTTTGTGCCTAACACACTCATAAACTCTCAAAAGACATGTTTCTGGAAATGTCGTTTATTTTCCCCATATCGGGTGTTTTGCATGCATTTTGGAGTTTTGATACCTAACAAAGCTAAATACACTTAAAATGCACGTTTTCTCCATACAGAAGGCAAATCGTGTGTTTTCGGTACCTAATAAGCTGAAAAAAAAAACTCATAATACTGGTTTCTCTTAACGTCTTTTCGTTTTCTTATTTGGATACTTTATATGCATTTTGACGCTTTTGTACATAACAAGCTGAAAAATCGCCCAAAATGCTCGTTTTTGGTAATGTTTTTATGTTTCTGCTGGAAGGGTATTTTGCATGTCTTATCGTTTTGGTACATTATAAATTTAAAAACTTCCAAAGCGTGTTAGGCAAAAAAAGCACTAAAAAGCAAGGCAATTACATTACATTAGAATAAAACCAATTTTTAACAAGAACTTGCCTTTAAGTGTATTTGAGCTCCTTATATACCAAAAAAATGCAGGCAAAATACACTTTATGGTGAAACAGAATAACACTACCAAAAACATACATTTTGAATGTTTTTGATCATGTTACCAATAAAAACGCTTAAATACATGCAAAGAACCCTATTTTTGGGAAACGAAAGGACATTACAAGAAACGTGTATTATGAGTGTTTTTAAGTTCATTAAGTACGAAAAAGTTAAAAGCCACATATTACACTCTTTATTGAGAAAAAAAAATAAATAAAAACATACGATATTTTTTTTTCTTTCTTATTCATCTTCACAGTTACCGAGATGCCAAAATTCGGGCAAAATTCATGAAATTTTGTGAAATAAGAACATTATCAAAAAAGTTAATTTTAACTTTTTTTCTTCGACTGTTATGTAGCAAACCCTAAAGTGCATGCAAAAGCACCTATATGGGGAAATCAAACGTCTTTGCCAGAAAACTGTCTTATGAGTGTTTTTCAGCATGTTGGGCACCAAAACGATAAATAACATGGAAGTCACTCTATATGGGAATTTAAAACAAAATTAATGAAAACGTGTCTTTTCCGTGTTTTACGTAGAAAAACGCTAAATCGGATGCAAATAAACCAATATGAAAAAAAAAAATAACTACCAAAAAGGTATATTTTGAGTGTTTTTGAGCTTGTTACCTACAAAAAAGGTGAAAATGAATGCAAACCACTTCCTATTGGGAAACAAAAGGACATTACGAGAAACGTGTATAATGAGTGTCTTATTATTTTTGACCAAAAGAACTTGTGGTTCACAAGAACCACAAGGCAAAAAATGCAAAACCTCGTGTATATAAAGAAGTTTCTTAGATACCAAAATGCTGAAACTCATGAATTACAATCTTAATTGAGAAACAGAACAACCTTACCAAAGCGTGTATTTTCAGTGTTTTTCACATTCTTAGCAAAATCCTAAATAGCATGGGAAACTAACTTTATGTGGGAAAAAAATGACATTACCAGAAGTGTCTTTTGAGTGTTTTTGAGCGTGTTAGGCAATAAAGCACTAAAAAGCTGGGCAATCACATTAAATGGGAATGAAACCAACTTTGACCAAGAAATTGCCATTATGTGTTTTTGAGCTCCTTACATACCAAAACGCTAAAACGCATGCAAAACACTCCTTTATGGAGAGGCAGAAAAACATTACAAAAAACATGTTTTAAGTGTTTTTGATTATTTTACCTATAAAAACGCTTAAATACATGCAAAGAACCCTATCTTTAAGAAACGAAAGGACATTACGAGAAACGTGTATTATGACTGTTTTTAAGTTCCTTAATTACCAAAACGTTAAAACCCACAAATAACATTCTTTAAAGAGAAAAAAGTAAATTAAAAAATAAATTAAAAAATTGCATTTTTTTTTTTTATTGATTTTCATAAGTACCGAGATACCAAAATTCTGCCAAAACTCAGTGAATTTATGTGGAAAAAAGAATATTATCAAAAAAGTTAATTATAGCTTTTTTCGGATTTTTATTTATGAAACCCTAAAGTGCATGCAGAGCCACCTATATGAGGAAATTAAACGACTTTACCAGAAACCTGTCTTTTCAGTGTTTTTCAGCATGTTAGGCACCAAACCGATAAATAATATGGAAATCAGTAAATATGTAAATCCAAAACAAAATTACTGAAAACGTTTCTTTTCAGTTTTTCACGTAGAAAAAACGCTAAAACGGATGCAAAGCAACAAATATGAAGAAGAAGAATAACATTACCAAAAACTGTTTTTGATCTTTTTAACTTTATTTTTACCTTTTTACCTTTTAACCTTTTTACCTACAAAAAACGCAAAAAATAGATGTAAAAGCACTATATTTTGGGAAGCAAAAGGACATTTAGAGAAACGTGTATAATGATTGTTTTATAGTTTCACAAGAACCACAAGACAAAAAAACGCAAAAACTCGTGTATGTAGAGAAGTTTCTTACATACCAAAATGCTAAAACTCATGAATAACACTTTTAATTGAGAAACAGAACTGCCTTACCAAATGTGTGTATTTTGAGTGTTTTCACATTCTTAGTTACGAAAATCCTAAATTACATGCGAAACTAGCTTTATGTGGGAAAAAAATGACATTATCAGAAAAGTGTCTTTTGAGTGTTTTTGAGCGTGATATGCAACAAAGCACTAAAAATCAGAATAATCACATTATATAGGAATAAAACTAACTTTTACGAAGAACTTGCCTTTAAGTGTTTTTAACTCCTTACATACCAAAACGCTAAAACGCATGGAAAAGACCCTTTATGGAGAAACAGAATAACATTAACAAAAACATGTATTTTGAGTGTTTTTGATTATGTTACCTATAAAAACGCTTAAATACATGCAAAGAACCCTATGTCTGTGAAACAAAAGGATATATAAAAAAAAAAACTAGGTTTTTTCCGGAATTATGTACCAAACCCAAAAGTGCATACAATGTCACCTATATGGGGAAATTACACGACTTTACCAGAAATCTGTCGTTTGAGTGTTTTTCAGCAATTTCATTAATATTACTCAAAACATGTCTTTTCAGTGATTTACGAAGAAAAACGCTAAAACGGATGCAAACCAACCAATATGAAGAAATAGAATAACATTACCAAAAAAATATATTTTGAGTGTTTTTCAGCTTTTTACCTAGAAAAAATGCGAAAATGGATGGAAAGCACTCTATATTGGGAAACAAAAGAACATTACGAGAAACGTGTACGAGTATAATGAGTGTTTTATAGTTTCACAGGAACCACAAGGCAAAAAACGCTAAAACTCGTGTATATAGAGAAGTTTCTTACATACCAAAATGCTGAAATGCATGAATAACACTTTTAATTGAGAAACAGAACTACCTTACCAAATGTGTGTATTTTGAGTGATTTCACATTCTTTGTTACGAAAAATCCCAAATTACATGCGAAACGCTTTCTGTGGGAAAAAAAAAGAAATTACCAGAAAAGTGTCTTATGAGTGTTTTTTTAGCGTGATATGCAACAAAACACTAAAAAGCAGATTAATCACATTACATGGGAATAAAAACCAACTTTTGCGAAGAACTTGTCTTTGTGTTTTTTTTCTAACTCCTTACATACCAAGACGCTAAAACGCATGCAAAAACACCCTTTTATGGAGAAACAGAGTAACATTACCAAAAACATGTACTTTGAGTGTATTTGATCATGTTATTTATAAAAACGCTTTAATACATGCAAAGAACCTTTTGTTTGGGAATCGAAAGGACATTACGTGAAACGTGTATGAGTGTTTTTAAGTTCCTTAAGTACAAAAAAGCTAAAACCCACAAATAAAACTCTTTATAGAGAAAAAAATATATAATACAACATTTTTTTTTCTTATTCATCTTTATAGGTACTAAGATGCCAAAATTCTGGCAATATTCTTTGGGAATCGAAAACAAAATTACTGAAAACTTGTTTTTTCGGTGTTTTACGTAGAAAAACGCTAAAACGGATGCAAACCAACCAATATGAAGAAATAGAATAACATTACCAAAAAGGTATATTTTGAGTTTTTTTGAGCTTGTTACCTAGAAAAAACGCGAAAATGAATGCAAAGCACTCCCTATTGGGAAAGAAAAGGACATTACAAGAAACGTCTATAATGAGTGTCTTATTATTTTCGGGCAAAAGAACTTGTGGTTCACAAGAATCACAAAGTAAAAAACGCAAAAAGTCGTGTATATCAAGAAGTTTGTTAGATACCAAAATGCTAAAACTTATGAATAACAATCTTAATTGAGAAAAAAAACAACATTACCAAATACGTGTATTTTAAGTGTTTTTCACATTCTTAGCAAAACCTCAAATAGCATGCGATACTAGCTTTATGTGGGAAAAAAATGACATTACCAGAAGTGTCTTTTGAGTGTCTTTGAAGTGTTTTTCAGCTCCTTACATAACAAATCGCTAAAACGCATGCAAAACACTCATTTATGGAGAAGCATAATAATATTACCAAAAACAAGTGTTTTGAGTGTTTTTTATTATGTTACCTATAAAAACGCTTAAATACATGCAAAGATCCCTATATTTGGGAAACGAAATGAGAAATGTGTATTATGAATGTTTTTAAGTTGTTTGAGTACCAAAACGTTAAAACCTACAAATAAAACTCTTTTATAGAGAAAAAAAAAATAAATAAAAAAAATAGCATTTTTTATTTTTTTGTTATTCATGTGCATAGGTACCAAGATGCCAAAATTCTGCCAAAATTTAGGGAAATTTTGTGGAAAAAAGAACATTATCGAAAAAGTTAATTTTACCTTTTTTTTTCGGAGTTATGTACCAAACCATAAAGTGTATGCAAAGCCTCCTATTTGGGAAAATTTAGACTTTACATGAAACCTGTCTTTTGAGTATTTTTACGCATGTTAGGCACCAAAACGATAGATAATATTAAAGTCACTCAAAATGGAAATACAAAACAAAATTACTGAAAACGTGTCTTTTAAAAGATTTACGTAGAAAAACTCTAAAACGGATGGAAACCAACCAATATGAAAAAATACAATAATATTACCAGAAAAGTATATTTTGTGTGTTTTTGAGCTTGTTACATAAAAAAAACGCAAAAATGGATGCAAAGCACTGTATATTAGGAAAAAAAAGGACAACGAGAAACGTGTATAATGAGTGTTTTATAGTTTCACCAGAATCACAAGGCAAACAACGCAAAAACTCGTTTGTCTGGAGAAGTTTCTAAGATACCAAAATGCTGAAACTCATGAATAACACTCTTAATCAAGAAACAGAACAACCTTACTAAATGCATGTATTTTGAGTGTTTTTATACATTCTTAGTTACCAAAACCCCAAATTCCATGCGATACTAACTTTATGTAGGAAAAAAATGACATTACCAGAAAAGTGTCTTTGAGTGTTTTTGAGCGTGTTAGGCAATAAAGCACTAAAAAGCAGGGCAATCACATTACATGGGAATAAAACCAACTTTTACGAAAAAACTTGCCTTTTAGTTTTTTTGACACGCATTCAGTAAGGTTATTCTGTTTCTCAATTAAGAGTGTTATTCATGAGTTTCAGCATTTTAGTATGTAGGAAGCTTCTCCATATACACGAGTTTTTGCGTTTTTTGCCTTGTGTTTTTTTTTGAACTATAAAACATTCATTATACACTTTTCTTGCAATGTCCCTTTGTTTCCCAATATAGAGTGCTTTGTATGAATTTTTGCGTTTTTTTTTTAGGTAACAAGCTCAAAAATACTCAAAATATACATTTTTGGTAATGTTTTTCAGCTTGTTGATATTGGTTGGTTTGCATCAGTTTTAGCGTTTTTCTACGTAAAACACTGAGAAGACACGTTTTCAGTAATTTTCTTTTGGAGTCTCATATAGAGTGAGTTCCTTATTATTTATCGTTTTGGTCCCTAACATGCTGAAAAACACTCAAAACACAGATTTCTGGTAAGGTCTCTAATTTCCTCATATGCGAGGCCTTGCATGTCCTTTGAGTGTTTTTGAGTGTGTTACGCAATAAAGCACTAAAAGGAAGGGCAATCACATTACATGGGAATAAAACCAAATTTTACCAAAAAACTTGCCTTTAAGTGTTTTTGAATTCCTTACATTCCAAAACGGTAAAACGCATGCAAAATACATTTTATGGAGAAACAGAATAATATTACCATATACATGTATTTTGAGTGTTTTTGATCATATTATCTATAAAAACGACTAAATACATGCAAAGAACCTTATGTTTAGGAAACGAAAGGACATTACGAGAAACGTGTATTATGAGTGTTTTTTTAAGTTCCTTCAGTACCTAAAAGCTAAAACCCACAAATAACACTCTTTATTGAGAAAAAAAAATAATGAACTAAAAAATAAAAAAATTGGATTTTTTTTTTTTGGTTATTCATCCTTATAGGTACCGAGATGCCAAAATTCTACCAAAATTCAGGAAATTTATGTGGAAAAAAGAACATTACCAAAAAAGTTAATTATAGCTTTTTTTCGGATTGTTATGTACCAAACCCTAAAGTGCATGCAAAGACACCTATAAAGGGAAGTTAAACGATTTTAACAGAAACCTGTCTTTTCTAAGTTTTTCAGCATGTTACGCACCAAAACGATAAATAATATGGAATTCAGTCAATATGTGAATCAAAAAACAAAATTACTGAAAACGAGTCTTTTCACTGTTGTACGTAGAAAAACGCTAAAGCGGAGACAAACCAACCTATATGATGAAATAGAATAATATTACCAAAAAGATATATTTTGAGTGTTTTTCAGCTTGTTACCAACAAAATAATGCGAAAATAGATGTAAAGTACTCTATATTTGGAAACAAAAGGACATTACGAGAAACATGTATAATGAGTTTTTTTTTATAGTTTTAAAAGAACCACAAGGCAAAAAACGCAAAAAACTCGTATATATAGAGAAATTTCTTACATACCGAAAGGATGAAATGCATGAATAACACTTTTAATTGATAAACAGAACTACCTTACCAAATTGTGTATTTTAAGTGTTTTTCACATTCTTAGTTACGAAAATGCCAAATTACTTGCGAAACTACCTTTATGTGGGGAAAAAAATGACATTACACAAAAAGTGTCTTTTTAGTGTTTTTTGAGCGTGATATGCAACAAAGCACTAAAAAGCAGAACAATCATATTACATGGGAATAAAACCAATTTTTACGAAGAACTTGCCTTTAAGTGTTTTTGAACTCCTTACATACCAAATTTCTAAAACGCATGCAAAACACCCTTTATGGAGAAACAGAATAATAACATTACCAAAAACATGTATTTTAAGTGTTTTTGATCATGTAACCTATAAAAACGCTTAAATACATGTAAAGAACCCTAGGTTTGTATAACAAAAGGACATTACGAAAATCGTATATTAGGAGTGTTTTTATGTTACTTAAGTTCCAAAAAGCTAAAACCCACAAATAACACTCTTTATAGAGTAATTAACTTAACTTTGTATATAGGTCAAAATTATAATTTTGACCTATATTAGGAAGCAAAAGGACATTACGAGAAACGTGTATAATGAGTGTTTTATAGTTTCACAAGAACCACAAGACAAAAAACGCAAAAACTCGTGTATATTGAGAAGTTTCTTACATACCAAAATGCTAAAACTCATGAATAACACTTTTAATTGAGAACAAGAACTATCTTACCAAATGTGTGTATTTTGAGTGTTTTTTCACATTCTTAGTTACGAAAATCCCAAATTACATGCGAAACTATCTTTATGTGGGAAAAAATGACATTATCAGAAAAGTGCCTTTTGAGAGCAATAAAAAGCAGAAAAATCACATAATATAGGAATAAAACTAAATTTTACGAAGAACTTGCCTTTAAATATTTTTAACTCCTTTCATACCAAAACGCTAAAACGCATACAAAACACCCTTCATGGAGAAACAGAGTAACAATACCAAAAACATGTATTTTGAGTGTTTTTGATCATGTTACCTATAAAAACGCTTAAATACATGCAAAGAACCCTATGTCTGTGAAACGAAAGAATATGTAAAAAAAAAAAATTAGCTTTTTTCCGGAATTATGTACCAAAACCAGATGTGCATGCAAAGCCACCTATATGGGGAAATTACACGACTTTACCAGAAATCTTTTGAGTGTTTTTCAGCAATTTCAACAATTTTACTAAAAACGTGTCTTTTCAGTGATTTACGAAGAAAAACGCTGAAACGAATGCAAACCAACCAATATGAAGAAATAGAATAACATTAACAAAAAGATATATTTTGAGTGTTTTTCAGCTTGTTTACCTAGAAAAAATGCGAAAATGGATGGAAAGCTCTCAATATTTGGAAATAAAAGAACATTACGAAAAACGTGTACAATGAGTGTTTTATAGACGAACCACGAGGCAAAAAACGCAAAAAACTAGCTTTATGTGGGAAAAAAAAAATATTAACAGAAAAGTGTCTTTTGAATGTTTTCGAGCGTGACATGCAACAAAGCACTAAAAAGCAGAACAATCACATTACATGGGAATAAAACCAACTTTTACAAAGAACTTGCCTTTTTTTTTTACTCCTTAAATACCAAAACGCTTAAACGCATGCAAAAACACCCTTTTATGGAGAAACAGAGCAACATTACCAAAAACATGTATTTTGAGTTTTTTTGATCATGTTATTTATAAAAACGCTTAAATACATGCAAAGAACTTTATGTTTGGGAATCGAAAGGACATTACGAGAAACGTGTATTATGAGTGTTTTTAAGTTCCTTAAGTACCAAAAAAGCTAAAACCCACAAATAAAACTCTTTATAGAGAAAAAAAAAATAAAATATTTTTTTTTTTTGTTATTCATCTTCACAGGTACTATGATGCCAAAATTCTGGCATTATTCTTTGGGAATCGAAAACAAATTTACTGAAAACGTGTTTTTTCGGTGTTTTACGTAGAAAAATGCAAAACGGATGCAAACCAACCAATATGAAGAAATAGAATAACATTACTAAAAATATATATTTTGAGTGTTTTTGAGCTTCTTACCTAGAAAAAACTTGAAAATGAATGCAAAGCACTCCCTATTGGGAAAGAAAAGGACATTACGAGAAACGTCTATAATGAGTGTCTTATTATTTTCGGGCAAAGGAACTTTTGGTTCAAAAGAACCACAAGGCAAAAAGCGCATAAAGTTGTGTATATAAAGAAGTTTCATAGATACCAAAATGCTGAAACTTATGAATAACAATCTTAATTCAGAACCAGTACAACGTTACTAAATGCGTGTATTTTGAGTGTTTTTTCACATTCTTAGGAAAACCTCAAATAGCATGCGAAACTAGCTTTATTTGGGAAAAAAAATGACATTACCAGAAGTGTCTTTTGAGTGTTTTTGAGCGTGTTAGGCAATAAAGCACTAAAAAGCAGGCCAATCATTTTACATTAGAATAAAACCAACTTTTACCAAGAACTTGCCTTGAAGTGTTTTTCAGCTCCTTACATACGAAATCGCTAAAACGCATGCAAAACACTCCTTTATGGAGAAGCAGAATAACATTACCAAAAACAAGTGTTTTTGAGTGTTTTTTATCATGTTAAATACATGCAAAGATACCTATATTTGGGAAACGAAAGGACATTACGAGAAATGTGTATTATGAATGTTTTTAAGTTGCTTAAGTACCAAAACGTTAAAACCTACAAATAACACTCTTTATAGAGAAAAAATTAAATAAATAAAAATATATTATTTTTATTTTTTTGTTATTCATGTTCATAGGTACCAAGATGCCAAAATTCTGCCAAAATTCAAGGAAATTATGTGGAAAAAAGAATATTATCGAAAAAGTTAAATTTTACCCTTTTTTTGAAGTTATGTACCAAACCATAAACTGTATGCAAAGCCACCTATTTGGGAAAATATAACGTCTTTACAAGAAACCAAGAATGTTAGGCACCAAAACGATATATAATATTAAAGTCACTCTATATGGAAATACAAAACAAAATTACTGAAAACGTGTCTTTTAAAAGATTTACGTAGAAAAACGCTAAAACCGATGCAAACCAACCAATATGAAAAAACAGAATAATATTACCAGAAAAGTATATTTTATGTGTTTTTGAGCTTGTTACATAAAAAAAACGCAAAAATGGATGCAAAGCACTGTATATTAGGAAAAAAAAAGGACGAGAAACGTATATAATGAGTGTTTTATAGTTTCACCAGAATCACAAGGCAAACAACGCAAAAACTCGTCTGTGTGGAGAAGTTTCTAAGATACCAAAATGCTGAAACTCATGAATAACACTCTTAATCAAGAAACAGAACAACATTACTAAATGCGTGTATTTTGAGTGTTTTTTTTACATTCTTAGTTACCAAAACCCTAAATTCCATGCCAAACTAACTTTATGTGGGAAAAAAATGATATTACCAGAAAAAGTGTCTTTGAGTGTTTTTGAGCGTGTTAGGCAATAAAGCATTAAAAAGCAGGGCTATCACATTACATAGGAATAAAACCAACTTTTACGAAGAGCTTACCTTTTAGTGTTTTTCACACGCATTTAGTAAGGTTGTTGTTTCTTAATTAGGAGTGTTATTCATGAGTTTCAGCATTTTAGTATCTAGGAAGCTTATCCATATACACGACCTTTTGCTTTTTTTGCCTTGTGTTTTTTTTAACTATAAAACATTCATTATACACTTTTCTCGCAATGTCCCTTTGTTTACCAATATAGAGTGCTTTGTATCAGTTTTTGCGTTTTTCTGTAGGTAACAAGCTCAAAAACACTCAATATATACATTTTTGGTAATGTTTTTCTGCTTCTTGATATTGGTTGGTTTGCATCAGTTTTAGCGTTTTTCTACGTAAAACACTGAGAAGACACGTTTTCAGTAATTTTCTTTTGGATTCCCACATAGAGTGAGTTCCTTATTATTTATCGTTTTGGTGCATAACATGCTGAAAAACACTCAAAAGACAGATTTCTGGTAAGGTCTCTAATTTCCTCATAAGCGAGGCCTTGCATGTCTTTTGAGTGTTTTTCAGCGTGTTACGCAATAAAGCACTAAAAGGAAGGGCAATCACATTACACTGGAATAAAACCAAATTTTTCCAAGAACTTGTCTTTAAGTGTTTTTGAGCTCCTTACATACCAAAACGCTACAACGCATGCAAATTACATTTTATGGAGAAACAGAATAATATTACCAAATACATGTATTTTGAGTGTTTTTGATCATATTATCTATAAAAACGCTTAAATACACGCAAAGAACCTTATGTTTGGGAAACGAAAGGATATTACGAGAAACGTGTATTATGAGTGTTTTTTAAGTTTCTTCACTACCTAAAAGCTAAAACCCACAAATAACACTCTTTATTTAGAAAAAAAAATAATAAAGAAAAAAATAAAAAAATGGAATTTTTTTTTGTTATTCATCCTCATAGGCACCGATATGCCAAAATTCTGCCAAAATTCAGGGAATTTATGTGGAAAAACGAAAATTACCAAAAAAGTTAATTATAGGTTTTTTTTCGGATTGTTATGTACCAAACCCTAAAGTGCATGCAAAGACACCTATATAGGGAAATTAAACGATTTTAACAGAAACCTGTCTTTTCAGTGTTTTTCAGCATGTTAGGCACCAAAACGATAAATAATATGGAAGTCAGTCAATATGTGAATCCAAAACAAAATTACTGAAATCGTGTCTTTTCAGTGCTTTACGTAGAAAAAACGCTAAAGCGGATGCAAAACAACCTATATTATGAAATAGAATAACATTACCAAAAAAGATATATTTTGAGTGTTTTTGAGCTTGTTACCAACAAAAAAATGCAAAAATGGATGTAAAATACTCTATATTAGGAAACAAAAGGACCTTACAAGAAACGTGTATAATGAGTGTTTTATAGTTTTAAAAGAACAACAATGCAATAAACGCAAAAACTCGTGTATATAGAGAAATTTCTTACATACCGAAATGATGAAATGCATGAATAACACTTTTTAATCGATAAACAGAACTACCTTACCAAATTGTGTATTTTGAGTGTTTTTCATATTCTTAGTTACGAAAATGCCAAATTACATGCGAAACGACCTTCATGTGGAAAAAAAAAAAATGACATTACCAAAAAAAGTGTGTTTTTTAGTGTTTTCGAGCGTGATATGCAACAAAGCACTAAAAAGCAGAACAATCACATTTCCATGGGAATAAAACCAAATTTTACGAGGAACTTGCCTTTGTTATTTTAATTCCTTACATACCAAATCTCTAAAACGCATGCAAAACACCCTTTATGGAGAAACAGAGTAACATTACCAAAAACATGTATTTTGAGTGTTTTTGATCATGTAACCTATAAAAATGCTTAAATACATTCAAAGAACCCTATATTTGTATAACAAAAGGACATTACAAAAATTGTGTATTATGAGTGTTTTTGAAGTTACTTAAGTACCAAAAAGCTAAAACCCAAAAAAAACACTCTTTATAGAGAGAATTTTTTTTTTCTTATTCATCTTCATAGGTACCGAGATGCCAAAATTCTGGCAAAATTCATGGAAATTTTGTAAAAAAAAAAAAAAAACATTATAAAAAAATAATTTTAGCTTTTTTCCGGAGTTACGAGTATGTACAAACCCTGAAGTGTATGCAAATCCACCTATATGGGGAAATTACACTTTACCAGAAACCTGTCTTTTCAGTGTTTTTCAGCAATTTCAACAATATTACTGAAAACGTGTCTTTTCAGTGATTTACGTAGAAAAATGGTAAAACAGATGTAAACCAACCAATATGAAGAAATTAAATAACATTACCAAAAACATAATTTTTGATGTGTTTTTGAGCTTGTTACCTACAAAAAATGCAAAAATGGATTGAAAGCACTTTATATTGGCAAAGAAAAGGACATTACGAGAAACGTGTATGAGTGTTTTATAGTTTGACAAGAACCCGAGGTAAAAAACTAAAAAACTCGTGTACAAAAAGAAGTTTCTTACATACCAAAAAGCTGAAACTCATGAATAACACTTTTAATTTTAAAACAGAAATACCTTATCAAATGTGTGTATTAGAAAAGTTTCTTACATAACAAAATGCTGGAACTCATGAATAACACTTTTAATTAAGAAATAGAACAACCTTACTAAATGCCTGTGTTTTGAGTTTTTTTTTCACATTCTTAGTTACCAAAACACCAAATTCCATGCAAAACTAGCTTTATGTGGGAAAAAAAATGATATTACAAGAAAAGTGTGTTTTGAGTGTTTTTCAGCGTGTTAGGCAATAAAGCACTAAAAAGCAGGGTAATGACATTACATGGGAATAAAAACAACTTTTACCAAGAACTTGCCTTTAAGTGTTTTTGAGCTCATTACATACCAAAACGCTAAAACGCACGGAAAACACCTTTTATGGAGAAACAGAATTAAATTACCAAAAACATATATTTAGAGGGTTTTGATCATGTTATCTATAAAAACGCTTACACATTCTTAGTTACCAAAACACCAAATTCCATGCAAAACTAGCTTTATGTGGGAAAAAAAATGATATTACAAGAAAAGTGTCTTTTGAGTGTTTTTCAGCGTGTTAGGCAATAAAGCACTAAAAAGCAGGGTAATGACATTACATGGGAATAAAAACAACTTTTACCAAGAACTTGCCTTTAAGTGTTTTTGAGCTCATTACATACCAAAACGCTAAAACGCACGGAAAACACATTTTATGGAGAAACAGAATTAAATTACCAAAAACATATATTTAGAGGGTTTTGATCATGTTATCTATAAAAACGCTTAAATACATACAAAGAACCTTATGTTTGCGAAACAAAAGATCATTACGAGAAATGTGTATTATAAGTGTTTTTATGTTCCTTAAGTACCAAAAAGTTAAAACCCACAAATAACACTCTTTATTTAGAAAAAAAAAGTAAGAAAATAAAAAAAAAGTTTTTTTTTTTTTATTCATCTTCATAGGTACCGAGATGCCAAAATTCTGGGAAAATTCAGGGCTATTATATGATAAAAGAAAATTATCAAAAAAGTTAATTTTAGCTTTTTTTTCAGACTATTATATACCAAACCCTAAAGTGCATCCAAAGACTCGTATATGAGGAAATTAAACGACCTTACCGGAAATCTGTTTTTTGAGTGTTTTTCCCCATGTTAGGCGCCAAAACGATAAATAATAAGGAACTCACTCTATATGAGAATCCAAAACAAAATTGCTGAAAACGTGTCTTTTCAGTGTTTTACGTAGAAAAACGCTAAAACGGATGCAAACCAACCAATATCAAGAAATAGAAAAACATTACCAAAAAGATATATTATGGAGTGTTTTTGAGCTTGTTACCTACAAAAAACTGGAAAATTGATGCAAAGCACTCTATATTAGAAAACAAAAGAACTTTGCAAGAAAAGTGTATAATGAGTTTTTTATAGTTCAAAGGAACTAAAAGCCAAAAAACACAAAAACTCGTGTATATGGAGAAGGTTCCTAGATACCAAAATGATAAAACTCATGAATAATACTCTTAATTGAGAAACAGAACAACCTTACTAAATGCGTGTATTTTGAGTGCTTTTCACATTCTTAGTTACTAAAACCCCAAATTGCATGCGAAACCACCTATATGTGAGAAAAAAATGACATTACCAGAAAAGTGTCTTTTAAGTGTTTTTGAGCGTGATAGGCAATAAAGCGCTAAAAAGCAGGGCAATCATTTTACATTGGAATAACACCAGTTTATACCAAAAACTTGCCTTTAAGTGTTTTTGAGCTCCTTATATAACAAACCGCTAAAACGCATACAAAAAAAACTTTATGGAGAAACAGAATAACATTACCAAAAACATATATTTTGAGTGTTTTTGATCATGTTACCTATAAAAACGCTTAAATACATGCAAAGAACATTATGTTTGGGAAACAAAAGGACATTACGAGAAACGTGTATTATGAGTGTTTGTTTAAGTTCCTTAAGTACCAAAAAGCTAAAACCCACAAATAACACTCTTTATTTAGAAAAAAATATAAATAAATAAATAAGAAAATAGGATTTTTTTTTTTGTTATTCATCTTCATAATACCGAGATGCCAAAATTCTGGGAAAATCAGGGCAATCGTATGATAAAAGAATATTATCAAAAAAGTTAATTTCAGCTTTTTTTTTTTCGAACTGTTATGTACCAAACCGTAAATTGCATGCAAAGCCTCCTATATGAGAAAATTAAACGACCTTACCAGAAATCTGTGTTTTGAGTGTGTTTTTAGCATGTTAGGCACCAAAACGATAAATAATAAGAAAATCTATATGGGATTCCAAAACAGTTACTGAAAACGTGTCTTCTCAGTGTTTTACGTAGAGAAACGCTAAAACGGATGCAAAGCAACCAATATCAAGAAATAGAAAAACATTACTAAAAAGGTATATTTTGAGTGTTTTGACCTTATATTAGGAAGGAAAAGGACATTACGTTTGTATATATTAAAACGCAAGCAAAACACCTTTTATGGAGAAAGAGAATAAAATTACCAAAAACATACATTTTGAGGGTTTTGATCATGTTATCTATAAAAACGCTTAAATACCTACAAAGAACCTTATGTTTGCGAAACGAAAGGACATTACGAGTAATGTGTATTATAAGTGTTTTTAAGTTGCTTAAGTACCAAAATGTTAAAACCCACAAATAACACTCTTTATTTAGAAAAAAAAAAGTAAGAAAATAAAAAAATAGGATTTTTTTTTTTTGTTATTCATCTTCATAGGTACCGAGATGCCAAAATTCTGGGAAAATTCAGGTCTATTATATGATAAAAGAAAATTATCAAAAAAGATAATTTTAGCTTTTTTTTTTGGACTGTTATATACCAAACCAAAGTGCATCCAAAAACTCCTATATGAGGAAATTAAACGACCTTACCAGAAATCTGTTTTTTTTTAGTGTTTATCAGCATATTAGGCACCAAAACGATAAATAATAAGAAACTCACTCTATATGAGAATCCAAAACAAAATTGCTGAAAACGTGTCTTTTCAGTGTTTTAGGTAGAAAAACGCTAAAACGGATGCAAACCAACCAATATCAAGAAAAAGAAAAACATTACCAAAAAGGTATATTTTGAGTGTTTTTGAGCATGTTACCTACAAAAATCGGGAAAATTGATGCAAAGCACTCTATATTAGAAAACAAAAGGACTTTGCAAGAAAAGTGTATAATGAGTTTTTTTTATAGTTCAAACGAAGTAAAAGACAAAAAACAAAAACTCGTGTATATGAAGAAGGTTCCTAGATACCAAAATGCTGAAACTCATGAAAAACTCTCTTAATTGAGAAACACAACAACGTTACTAAACTAAATGCGTGTTTTTTGAGTGCTTTTCACATTCTTAGTTACCAAAACCCCAAATTGCATGCGAAATCACCTTTATGTGAGAAAAAAATGACATTACCAGAAAAGTTACTTTTAAATGTTTTTGAGCGTGATAGGCAATAAACCACTAAAAAGGAGGGCAATCATATTACATTGGAATAACACCAATTCATACCAAAAACTTGCCTTTCAGTTTTTTTGAGCTCCTTATATAACAAACAGCTAAAACGCATGCAAAACAAACTTTATGGAGAAACAGAAAAACATTACCAAAAACATGAATTTTGGGTGTTTTTGATCATGTTATCTATAAAAACGCTTAAATACATACAAAGAACATTATATTTGGGAAACAAAAGGATATTACGAGAAACGTGTATTATGAGTGTTTTTTAAGTTCCTTAAGTACCAAAAAGATAAAACCCACAAATAACACTCTTTATTTATAAAAAAAAAAAAAAAAAAAAAAATAGGAATTTTTTTTTTTTTTTTTTTTTTTTGTTATTCATCTTCATAGTACCGAGATGACAAAATTCTGGGAAAATTTTGGGCAATCATATGATAATAGAATATTATCAAAAAAGTTAATTTTAGCTTCTTTTTTCGGACTGTTATGTACCAAACCCTAAAGTGCATGCAAAGCCTCCTATATAAGGAAATTAAACGACCTTACCAGAAATGTGTGTTTTCAACGATTTTAACAGAAACCTGTCTTTTCAGTGTTTTTTAGCATGTTAGGCACCAAAACGATAAATAATAAGGAACTCACTCTATATGGGAATCCAAAACAAAGTTATTGAAAACATGTCTTCTCAGTGTTTTACGTAGAAAAAAACGCTAAAACGGATGCAAAGTAACCAATATCAAGAAATAGAAAAACTTTACTAAAAAGGTATATTTTGTGTTTTTGAGCTTGTATCCTACAAAAAACGAGAATATTGATGCAAAGCACTCTATATTGGGAAACAAAAGGACATTGCAAGAAAAGTGTATAATGAGTGTTTTATAGTTCAAAAGAACCACAAGCCATAAAACGCAAAATCTCGTGTATATGGAGAGGTTTCCTAGATACAAAAATGCTAAAACTCATGTATAACACTCCTAATTGAGAAACAGAACAACCTTAATAAATGCGTGTATTTTGAGTTCTTTTCACATTCTTAGTTACCAAAACCCAAAATTAATTGCGAAAATAGATTTGTGGAAAAAAAGACTCTACCAAAAAAGTGTCTTTTGAGTGTTTTTGAGCGTTATAGGCAATAAAGCACTAAAAAGGAGGGCAATCACATTACATTGGAGAAAAAACGAATTTTTACCAAAAACTTGCCTTTAAGTGTTTTTGAGCTCCTTACATACCAAAACACTAAAACGCATGCAAAACTCTTTATGGTGAAACAGAATAATATTACCAAAAACATGTATTTTGAGTGTTTTTGATCATGTTACCAATGAAAACGCTTAAATACATGCAAAGAACACTATTTTTGGGAAACGAAAGGAGATTGCGAGAAACGTGTATTATGAGTGTTTTTAAGTTAATTAATTACCAAAAAGTTAAAAGCTACAAATAACACTCTTTATTGAGAAACAATAAATAAAAAAAGTGATATTTTTTTTCTTTTTTATTCATCTTCACAGCTACCAAGATGCCAAAATTCGGGCAAAATTCAGGAAATTATGTGAAATAAGAACATTATCAAAAAAGTTAAATTTAGCTTTTTTTTGGGGAGTGTTATGTACCAAACCCCTAAAGTGCATGCAAAGCCACCTATATGGGGAAATAAAACGTCTTTGCCAGAAAACGGTCTTATGAGTGCTTTTCAGCATCTTAGGAACCAACACGATAAATAACATGGAAGTCAATCTATATGGGGATCAATAAAAAAGAATAAAAACGTGTCTTTTCGGTTTTTTACGTAGAAAAACGCTAAAACAGATGCAAACCAACCAATATGAAGAAATAAAATAACATTACCAAAAGGGTATATTTTGAGTGTTTTTGAAATTGTTACCTACAAAAAACGCAAAAATGGATGGAAAGCTCTCTATATAGGGAAGGAAAAGGACCTTACGAGAAACGTGTATAATGAGTGTTTTATAGTTTCACAAGAACTACAAGGCAAAAAACGCATAAACTCGTGTATATAGAGAAGTTTCTTACATTCTAAATTCTAAAATGCTGAAACTCTGGAACAACACTCTTAATTGAGAAACAGAACAATCTTAGGAAATGCGATTATTTTGAGTGCTTTTCACATTCTTTGTTACCAAAACCCCAAATTGCATGCGAAACCAGCTTTATGTAGGAAAAAAACGACATTACCAGAAAAATGTCTGAGTGTTTTTGAGCGTTCTAGGCAATAAAGCCCTAAAAAGCAGGGCAAATACATTACATTGGAATAAAATCAATTTTTAAAAAGAACTTGTCTTTAAGTGTTTTTTAGCTCCTTATATACCAAAACACTAAAACGCATTCAAAATACACTTTATGGTGAAACAGAAGAACATTACCAAAAACATGTATTTTGAGTGTTTTTGATCATGTTCCCTATAAAAACGCTTAAATACACGCAAAGAACCCTATTTATTGGGAAACGAAAGGACATTACGAGAAACGTGTGTTATGAATGTTTTTTAAGTTCCTTAAGTACCAAAAAAGCTAAAACACACAAATAACACTCTTTAACACTTTCTTTTGTTATTCATCTTCATAGGTACTAAGATGCCAAGATTCTGGCAATATTCTTTGGGAATCGAAAACAAAATTACTGAAAACGTGTCTTTTCGATGTTTTACGTAGAAAAAACGCTAAAACAGATGAAATCCATCCAATATGAAGAAATACAATAACATTATCAAAGAGGTATATTTTGATTGTTTTTGAGCTTGTTACCAACAAAAAACGCAAAAATGGATGCAAAGCACTCCCTTTTGGGAAAGAAAAGGACATTACGAGAAACATGTATAATGAGTGCCTTATTATTTTCGGGCAAAAGAACTTTTGGTTCACAAGAACAGGAAGGCAAAAAACGCAAAAATTCGTGTATATAAAGAAATTTCTTAGATACCAAAATGCTGAAACTCATGAAAAACAATTTTGAGAAACAGAACAACATTACCAAATGCATGTATTTTGAGTGTTTTTTCACATTCTTTCGAAAACCCTAAATAGCATGCGAAACTAGTTTTATGTGGAAAAAAAATGACATTACCAGAAGTATCTTTTCAGTGTTTTTGAGCGTGTTAGGAAATAAAGCACTGAAAAGCAGGGCAAACATATTACATTGGAATAAAACCAACTTTTACCAAGAACTTGCTTTGAAGTGTTTTTCAGCTCCTTACATACCAAATCGCTAAAACGCATGTAAAACACTCCATTATGGAGAAGCAGAATAACATTAATAAAAACAAGTGTTTTGAGTGTTTTTTATCATGTTACCTATAAAAACGCTTAAATACATGCAAAGATCCCCATATTTAGGAAACGAAAGGACTTTACTAGAAATGTGTATTATGAATGTTTTTTAATAAGTTCCTTAAGTACCAAAACGTTAAAACCTACAAATAACACTCTTTATAGAGAAAAAAATAATCAATAAAAAAGTACCATTTTTATTGTTTTGTTATTGATGTTCATAGGTACCAAGATGCCAAAATTCTGCCTTAATTCAGGGAAATTATGTGGAAAAAACTATCGAAAAAGTTAATTTTTTTTTTTTTCGGAGTTATGTTCCAAACCATAAAGTGTATGCAAATAATTTGATAAAATTTAACGACTTTACAAGAAACCTGTCTTTTGAGTGTTTTTTTGCATGTTAGGCATCAAAACGATAAATAATATGAAAGTCACTCTATACGGAAATCCTATACAAAATTACTGAAAACGTGTCTTTTAAAAGATTTGCGTAGAAAAACGCTAAAACTGATGCAAACCAATCAATATGAAGAAATAGAATAATACTACCAAAAAAGTATATTTTGTGTGTTTTTTAGCTTGTTACATAAAAAAAAAAAAAACGCGAAAATGGATGCTAAGCACTCTATATAAGAAAAAAAAGGACATAACGAGAAACGTGTATAATTAATGTTTTATAGTTTCACCAGAATCACAAGGCAAAAAACGCAAACACTCGACTGTGTGGAGAAGTTTCTAAGATACCAAAATACTGAAAGTCATGAAAAACACTCTAAATCAAGAAACAGAACAACCTTACTAAATGCGTGTATTTTGAGTGTTTTTTTACATTCTTAGTTACCAAAAACCCCAAATTCCATGCGAAACTAGCTTTATGTGGGAAAAAAATGACATTACCAAAAAAGTGTCTTTAAGTGTTTTTTAGCATGTTAGGCAATAAAGCAATAAAAAGCAGGGCAATCACATTACATGGGAATAAAACCAACTTTTACGAAGAACTTGCCTTTTAGTGATTTTGACACGCATTTAGTAAGGTTTTTCTGTTTCTCAATTAAGATTGTTATTCATGAGTTCCAGCATTTTGGTATCTAGGAAACTTCTCCATATACACGAGTTTTTGTGTTTTTTACCTTGTGTTTTTTTTTAACTATAAAACATTCATTATACACTTTTCTCGCAATGTCCCTTTCTTTCCCAATATAGAGTGCTTTGTATCAATTTTTTGCGTTTTTTTTTTGTAGGTAACAAGCTCAAAAACACTCAAAATATACACTTTTGGTAATGTTTTTCTGCTTCTTGATATTGGTTGGTTTGCATCAAAACACTGAGAAGACACATTTTTAGTAATTTTCTTTTGGATTCCCACATAGAGTGAGTTCCTTATTATTTATCGTTTTGGTGTCTAACAAGCTGAAAAACACTCAAAAGACAGATTTCTGGTAAGGTCTATAATTTCCTCATATGGGAGGCTTTGCATGTTTTTTCAGTATTTTTTTGAGCGTGTTATGCAATAAAGCACTAAAAGGCAGGGGATTCACATTACATGGGAATAAAACCAAATTTTACCAAGAACTTGCCTTTAAGTGTTTTTGAGCTCCTTATATACCAAAACGCTAAAACGCATTCAAAATATGGAGAAACAGAAAAACATTACCAAATACATGTATTTTGAGTGTTTTTGATCATGTTATTGATAAAAACGCTTAAATACATGCAAAGAAACTTATATTTGGGTAAAGAAAGGACATTACGAGAAACATGTATTATAAGCGTTTTTCAAGTTCCTTCAGTACTAAAAAGCTAAAACCCACAAATAACACTTTTTTAGAAAAAAAATTAATAAATAAAACAAAAGGATTTTTTTTTTTTTATCTTCATAGGTACCGATTTAACAAAATTCTGCCAAAATTCAGGGAATTTATGTGGAAAAAAGAACATTATCATGAAAATAATTATAGTTTTTTTTTCGGATTGTTAGTACCAAAACCTAAAGGGCAGGCAAAGCCACCGATATAGGAAAGTTAAACGACTTTACCAGAAATCTGTGTTTTCAGTTTTTTTCAGCATGTTAGACACTAATACGATAAATAATATGAAAATCAGTCATTATGCGAATCGAAAACAAAATTACTGAAAACGTGTCTTTTCAGTGTTTTACGTAGAAAAACGCTAAAGCGGATGCAAACCATCCTATATGAAGAAATAGAATAACATTACCAAAAAAATATATTTTGAGTGTTTTGAGCTTGTTAACTACAAAAAATGCAAGAATGGATGTAAAGCACTCTATATTATGAAACAAAACGACATTACGAGAAACGTGTATAATGAGTGTTTTATAGTTTTAAAAGAACCAAAAGGCAATAAACGCAAAAACTCGTGTATATAGAGAAATTTTTACATACAAAAATGATGAAATGCATGAATAACACTTTTAATCGATAAACAGAACTACCTTACCAGATTGTGTATTTTGAGTGTTTTTCATATTCTTAGTTACGAAAATGCCAAATTACATGCGAAACTAGCTTCATGTGGGAAAAAATATGACTACCAGAAAATTGTCTTTTGAGTGTTTTTGAGCGTGATATGCAACAAATCACTAAAAAGTAGAAAAAAAAACATTACATGGGAATAAAACCAACTTTTACGAAGAATTTGCCTTTAAATGTTTTTAACCACTTATATACCAAACCGCTAAAACGCATGCAAAAAAAAACTTTATGGAGAAACAGAATAACATTTCCAATAACATGTATTTTGAGTGTTTTTGATCATGTTATCTATAAAAACGCTTAAGTACATGCAAAGATCATTATGTTTAAGAAACAAAAGGACATTACGAGAAACGTGTATTATGTGTTTTTATAAGTTCCTTAAGTACCAAAAAGCTAAAACCCACAAATAACATTCTTTATTTAGAAAAAAAATAAATAAAAAAATAAAATAAATATGATTTTTTTTTTGTTATTCATTTTCATAGGTACCGAGATGCCAAAATTCTGGGAAAATTAGGGCAATTATGTGATAAAAGAATATCATCAAAAAAGTTAATTTCAGCTTTTTTTGTTTGGACTTATGTACCAAACCCTAAAGTGCATGCAAAGCCTCCTTTATGAGGAAATTAAACGACCTTACCAGAAATCTGTGTTTTGTGTGTTTTTTAGCATGTTAGGCACCGAGACGATAAATAATATGGAACTCACTCTATATTGGAATCCAAAACAAAGTTACTGAAAACGTGTCTTCTCAGTATTTTACGTAAAAAAACATTAAAACGGATGCAAACCAACCAATATCAAGAAATAGAAAAAACGTTACCAAAAAGGTATATTTTGAGTGTTTTTGAGCTTTTTACCTACAAAAAACGCGAAAATTCATGAAAAGCACTCTTTATTGGGAAAGAAGAGGACATTGCAAGAAAAGTGTACAATGACTGTTTCATAGTTCAAAAGAACCATAAAGAAAACAACGCAAAAACTCGTGTATATGGAGAGATTTCCTAGATACCAAAATGCTGAAACTCATGAATAACACTCTTAATTGAGAAACAGAACAACATTACTAAATGCATGGATTTTGAGTGCTTTTCACATTCTTAGTTACCAAAAACCCCAAATTACATGCGAAAATAGCTTTTTGGGAAAAAAAAAGAATTCATCAGAAAAGTGTCTTAGTGTTTTTCAGCGTGATAGGTAATAAACCACTCAAAAGCAGGGCAATCACATTACATTGGAATAAAATCATTATTTACCAACAACTTGCCATAAGTGTTTTTGAGCTCCTTATATACAAAACTGTTAAAACGTATGCAAAACACACTTTATGGAGAAACAGAATAACATTACCAAAACCTTGTATTTTGAGTGTTTTTGATCATGTTATCTATAAAAACGCTTAAATACATGCAAAGAACCTTTTGTTTGGGAAACGAAAGGACATTACTAGAAACGTGTATTATGAGTGTTTTTAAGTTCCTTAAGTACAAAAAAGGTAAATCCCACAAATAACACTCTTCATTGAGAAAAAATAAATAAATAAATGAAAAATTAAAAAATAGTTTTTTTTTTTTTATTTATCTTCATAGGTACCAAGATGCCAAAATTCTGGTAAAAATTTAGGGCAATTATATGATAAAAGAATATTATCAAAAAAGTTAATTTTAGCATTTTTTTCGGACTTTTATGTACTAAAACACTAAAGTGCATGCAAAGCCTCCTATATGAGAAAATTAAACGACCTTATCAGAAACCTCTCTTTTGAGTGTTGTTCAGCATGTTAGGCACTAAAACAATAAATAATAAGGAACACACTCTATATGGAAATTGAAAACAAAATTACTGAAAACATGTCTTCTCAGTGTTTTACGTAGAAAAACGCTAAAACGGATGCAAACAAACCAATATAAAAAAAAATGAAAAACATTACCAAAAGGTATGTTTTGAGTGTTTTTGAGCTTGTTACCTATAAAAAAAACACGAAAATTTATGCAAAGCACTCTGTAATGGGAAAGAAAAGGACATTGCAAGAAAAGTGTATAACGAGTGTTTAATAGTTCAAAAGAACTACAAACCAAAAAATGCAAAAACTAGTATATATGAAGAAGTTTCGTAGATACCAAAATGCTGAAACTCATGAACAACAATCTTAATTGAGAAACAGAGCAATCTAACAAAATGTGTGTATTTTGAGTGCTTTTCACATTCTTAGTTACCAAAACCCCAAATTCCATGCGAAACCAGCTTTATGTGAGAAAAAAATAACATTAACAGAAAAAAGTCTGTTGAGTGTTTTTGAGCGTTTTAGGTAATAAAGCAGTAAAAAGCAGGGCAATGACATTACATTGGTATCAAACCAATTTTTAATAAGAACTTGCCTATAAGTGTTTTTGAGCTCCTTATATACTAAAACACTAAAACGCATGGAAAATACACTTTATTGTGAAAGAGAATAACATTACCAAAAACATGTATTTTGAGTGTTTTTGATCATGTTACCAATAAAAACGCTTAAATACATGCAAAGAACTCTATTTTTGGGAAACGAAAGGACATTACGAGAAACGTGTACTATGAGTGTTTTTAAGTTCATTAAGTACGAAAAAGCTAAAAGCCACAAATTACACTCGTTATTGAGAAAAAAATAAATAAAGAAAAAAAATACGATATTTTTTTTTCATTCTTATTCATATTCACAGGTAACGAGGTGCCAAAATTCGGTCAAAGTTCAGGAAATTATATGAAATAAGAACATTATCAAAAAAGTTAAATTTAACTTTTTTTCGGACTGTTATGTACCACACCCCTAAAGTGCATGGAAAGCCACCTATATGGGGAAATTAAACCTCTTTGCCAGAAAAATGTCTTATGAGTGTTTTTCAGCATGTTAGGAACCAACACGATAAAACCCAAGGAAGTCAATCTATATGGGAATCCAACACACAATTACTGAAAACGTGTCTTTTCGGAGTTTTACGTACAATAACGCTAAAACGGATGCAAACTAACCAAAATGAAGAAATAGAATAACATTAACAAAAAGGTATATTTTGAGTGTTTTTGAAATTGTTACCTACAAAAAAAGCGAAAATGGATGGAAAGCACTCTATATTGGGAAGCAAAAGGACATTACGAGAAACGTGTATAATGAGTGTTTTATAGTTTCACAAGAACCACAAGGCAAAAAACGCAAAAGCTCGTGTATATAAAGAAGTTTCTTACATTCCAAAATGCTGAAACTCATGAATAAGACTTTTAATTGAGAAACAGAACTATCTTACCAAACGTGAGTATTTTTAGTGTTTTTCACATTCATAGTTACGAAAATCCGAAATTACAAGTGAAATTAGTTTTATGTGGGAAAAAATAACATTACCAGAAAAGTGTCTTGTGAGTGTTTTAGAGCGTGATATATAACAAAGCACTTAAAAGCAGAACAATCACATTACGTGGGAATAAAACCAACTTTTACCAAAAATATGCCTTTAAGTGTTTTTAACTCCTTATATAACAAAACGCTAAAACGCATGCAAAACACCCTTTATGGAAAAACAATATAACATTACCAAAAGCATGAATTTTAAGTGTTTTTGATCATGTTACCTATAAAAACGCTTAAATACATGCAAAGAACCCTATGTTCGTGAAACGAAAGGATATTTCGAAAATTGAGTATTATCAAAGTTTTTAGGTTCCTTAAGTACCAAAAAGCTAAAACACACAAATAACACTCTTTATAGAGAAAAAAATAAATAAATGAATACAATTTTTTTTTTTTTTTTGTTATTCATCTTTATAGGTACCGAGATGCCAAAATTCTGGCAAAATTCAGGGAAATTAGGTAAAGAAAAAATAATTTTTTGCTCTTTTCCGGAGTTATGTACCAAACCCTAAAGTGCATTCAAAGCCACCTATATGGGAAAATTACACGACTTTACCAGAAACCTGTACCAAAATTAATTTCAAAAATATTACTGAAAACGAGTCTTTTCAGAGATTTACGAAGAAAAAAGCTAAAACGGATGCAAACCAAGCAATGTGAAGAAATAAAATAACATTACCAAAAAGATATATTTTGAGTGTTTTTAAGCTTGTTACCTACAAAAAATGCAAAAATGGATGGAAAACACTCTATATTAGGAAACAAAAAAACGTGTATAATTAGTGTTTTATAGTTTCGCAAGAACCACAAGGCAATAAACGCAAAAACTCGTGTATATAGAGAAGTTTCTTACATACAAAAATGATGAAATGCATGAATAACACTTAATTTAAAATCAGAACTACCCTACCAAATTGTGTATTTTGAGTGTTTTTCACATTCATAGTTACGAAATTCCCAAATTACATGCGAAACTAGCTTTATGTGGGAAAAAAATGACATTACAGAAAAATGTCTTTTGAGTGTTTTTGAGCGTGATATGCAACAAAGCACTAAAAAGCAGAACAATCACATTACTTGGGAATAAAACCAACTTTTACGAAGAACTTACCTTTAAGTGTTTTTTAACTCCTTACATGCCAAAACGCTAAAACACATGTAAAACACCCTTTATAGAGAAACAAAATAACATTACCAAAAAATATGTATTTTGAGTGTTTTTGATCATGTTACCTATAAAAACGCTTAAATACATGTAAAGAACCCCATGATTGTATAAGAAAAGGACATTACGAAAATCGTCTATTATGAGTGTTTTTAAGTTCCTTAAGTACCAAAAAGCTAAAACTCACAAATAATACTTTATAGAGAAAAAAAATTGTTCTTCATCTTTATAGGTACCGAGATACAAAAATTCTGGAAAAATGCAGGGAAATTTTGTAAAAAAAAGAATCATTATGAAAAAAATAATCTTAGCTTTTTTTCCGGAGTTATGTACCAAACCCTGAAGTGCATGCAAAGCCACATATATGGAGAAATTACTCGAATTTACCTTAAACCTGTCTTTTGAGTGTTTTTTCAGGAATTTCAACAATATTACTGAAAACGTGTCTTTTCAGTGATTTACGTAGAAAAACGCTAAAACGGATGCAAACCAACCAATATGAAGAAATAGAATAACATTACCAAAAAGATATATTTTGATGTGTTTTTGAGCTTGTTACCTACAAAAAAAATCGAAAATGGATGAAACGCACTCTATATTAGGAAAGAAAAAGGCATTACAAGAAACGTGTATAATGAGTGTTTTATAGTTTCATAAGAACCACAAGGCAAAAAACTCAAAAACTCGTGTACATAAAGAAATTTCTTACATATCAAAATGCTGAAACTCATGAATAACACTTTTAATTGAGAAACAGAACTAACTTTCCAAATGTGTGTATTAAAGAGGTTTTTCACATACCAAAAAGCTGAAGCTCATGAATATCACTTTTAATTAAGAAACAGAACAAAATTACTAAATGCCTGTATTTTGAGTGTTTTTCACATTTTTAGTTACCAAAACCCCAAATTCCATGCGAAACTAGCTTTATGTGGGAAAAAAAAATATTACCAGAAAATGTCTTTCGAGTGTTTTTCAGTGTTAGGCAATAAACCACTAAAAAGCAGGGCAATCACATTACATGGGAAGAAAACCAACTTTTACCAAGAACTTGCCTTTAGGTGTTTTTGAGCTCATTACATACCAAAACGCTAAAATGCAGGCAAAACACCTTTTATGGAGAAAAAGAATAACATTACCAAAAACATGTATTTTGAGTGTTTTTGATCATGTTATCTATAAAAACGCTAAAATACATGCAAAGAACTTTATGTTTGGGAAACAAAAGGACATTACGAGAAATATGTATTATGAGTGTTTTTAAGTTCCTTAAGTAGCAAAAAGCTAAAACCCACAAATAACACTCTTTATTTAGAAAAATAAATAAATAAAAAAAAAAAATATATTATTTATTTTTTTTTGTTAATCATCATCATAGATACCGAGATGCCAAAATTCTGGAAAAAATCCGGGCTATTATATGATAAAAGAAAATTATCAAAAAAGTTAATTTTATCTTTTTTTTCGGACTGTTATATACCAAAAACTTAAGTGCATACAAAGCCTCCTATATGAGGAAATTAAACGACCTTAAAAGGAATCTGTCTTTTGAGTGTTTTTCAGAATGTTAGGCACCAAAAAGATAAATAAATAAGGAACTCACTTAATATGGGAATCAAAAACAAAATTACTGAAAACGTGTCCTCCCAGTGTTTTACGTAGAAAAACGCTAAAATGGATGCAAACCAACCAATATCAAGAAATAGAAAAAACATTACCAAAAATGTATATTTTGAGTGTTTTTGGGCTTGTTACCTACAAAAAAATGCTAAAATTGATACAATGCACTCTATATTGGGAAACAGAGCGACATTGCAAGAAAAGTGTATAATGAGTGTATTATAGTTCAAAAGAACAACAAGGCAAAAAACGCAAAAACATGTGTATATGATATGGAGAAGATTCCTAGACACCAAAATGATGAAACTCATGAATAACACTCTTAATTGAGAAACAGAACAACCTTACCAAATTCTTGTGTTTTGAGTGTTTTCATATTCTTAGTTACAAAAAACGCAAATTTCATGCGAAACCAGATTTATATGGGAAAACATGACATTTCTAGAAAAATGTCTTTTGAGTGTTTTTGAGCGTGATAAGCAATAAAGCACTAAAAAGCAGGGCAATCACTTTTCATTGGAATAAAACCAATTTTTACAAAGAACTTGCCTTTAAATGTTTTTGAGCTCCTTATATACCAAACCGCTGAAACGCATGCAAAACAAACTTTATGGAGAAACAGAATAACATTACCAAAAACATGTAATTTGGGTTTTTTATCATGTTATCTATAAAAGACGCTTAAATACATGGAAAGAACATTATGTTTGGGAAACAAAAGGACATTACGAAAAACGTGTATTATCAGTGTTTTTTTTTTTTTGAGTTCCTTAAGTACCAAAAAGCTAAAACACACAAATAACACTTTATTTAGAAAAAAAAATATGAATTTTTTATTTTCATCTTCATAGATACCGAGATGCCAAAATTCTGGGAAAATTCAGGAAAATTTTTTGAACCAAAGAATATTATCAAAAAAGTTAATTTTAGCTTTTTTTTTCGGACTGTTATGTACCAAACTCTAAAGTGCATGCAAAGCCTCCTATATGAGAAAATTAAACGACCTTACCAGAAATCTGTGTTTTGAGTGTTTTTCAGCATGTTAGGCACCAAAACGATCAATAATAAGGAACTCACTCTATATGGCAAACCAAAACAAAATTACTGAAAACTTGTCTTCTTAGTGTTTTACGTAGAAAAACGATAAAACGGATGCAAACCAACCAATATCAAAAAGTAGAAATAAACATTACCAAAAAGGTATATTTTGAGTGTTTTTGAGCTTGTTACCTCTAAAAAATGCGAAAATTGATAAAAAAGCACTTTATATTGGGAAACAAAAGGACTGCGAGAAAAGTGTATAATGAATGTTTTATAGTTCAAAAGAACCAAAAGGCAAAAAACGCAAAAACTCGTGTATATGGAGAAGTTTCATAGATACCAAAATGCTGAAACTCATTAATAACACTCTTTATTGAGAAACAGAACAACTTTACTAAATGCGTGTGTTTTGACTGCTTTTCACATTCTTAGTTACCAAATTCCCAAATTGCATGCGAAACCAGCTTTATGTGGGAAAAAAAGTGACATTACCAGAAAAGTGTCTATTGAGTGTTTTTGAGCGTGATAGGTAACAGAGCACTAAAAAGTAGGGGAATCACTTTACATGGCAATAAAATCAATTTTTACGAAGAACTTGCCTTTTAAGTGTTTTAAGCTCCTTATATACCAAAACGCTAAAACGCAAGCAAAACACACTTTATGGAGAAAGAGAATAACATTACCAAAAACATACATTTTGTATGTTTTTTGCAAAATTTGGGCAAAATTCATGAAATTATGAGTCAATTATCAAAAAAGTTAATTTTAGCTTTTTTTTTCGTACTGTTATGTACCAAACCCTAAAGTGCATGCAAAGCCACCTATATGGGGAAATTAAACGTCTTTGCCAGAAAACTGTCTTATGAGTGTTTTTAAGCTTGTTAGACACCATAACGGTAAATAACATGCAAGTCACTCTATATGGGAATCTAAAACAAAATTACTGAAAACGTGTCTTTTCGGTGTTTTACGTAGAAAAACGCTTAAACGGATGCAAACCAACCAATAAGAAGAAAAAAAATAACATTACCAAAAAAGTACATTTTGAGTGTTTTTTAGCTTGTTACCTACAAAAAACGCGAAAATGGATGCAAAGCACTCCTTATTGGGAAACAAAAAGACATTACGAGAAACGTGTATAATTATTTTTGAGCAAAAGAACTTGTGGTTCACAAGAACTACAAGGTAAAAAACGCAAAAATTTGTGTATATAAAGAAATTTCTTAGATACCAAAATACTGAAACTCATGAATAACACTATTAATTGAGAAACAGAACAACCTTACCAAATGCGTGTATTTTGAGTGTTTTTCACATTCATAGCAAAACCCCAAATAAAACGCGAAACTATGTTGGAAAAAAAATGACATTACCAGAAGTGTCTTTTGAGTGTTTTTGAGCGTTTTAGGCAATAAATCACACACAAAAAAAAAACAGGGCAATTACATTACATGGGAATAAAACCAACTTTTACCAAGAACTTGCCTTGAAGTGTTTTTGACCTCCTTACAAACCAAAACGCTACAACACATGCAAAAAACTCCTTTATGGAGAAGCAGAATCACATTACTAAAAACATGTGTTTTAAGTGCTTTTGATCATGTTACCTATAAAAACGCTTAAATACATGCAAAGAACCCTATGTTAGGGAAACGAAAGGACATCACGAGAAACGTGTATTAGAACCGTTTTTACGTTCCTTAAGTAACAAAACGTTAAAACCCATAAATAACACTCTTTATAGAGAAAAAAATAAATAAAGAAAGAAAATAGCTTTTTTTTATATTGATTTCCATAGGTACCAAGATGCCAAAATTATGCCAAAATTCAGGGAATTTATGTGGAAAAAAAGAACATTATCAAAAAAGTTAATTATAGCTCTTTTTCGGATTTTTATGTACCAAACAGTGCATGCCACCTATATAAGGAAGTTAAACGACTTTACCAGAAACCTGTCTTTTCAGTGTTTTTCAGCATGTTAGGCACCAAAACGATAAATAATATGGAAGTCAGGCAATATGTGAATCCAAAAGAAAAAAAACTGAAAACGTGTCTTCTCAGTGTTTTACGTAGAAAAACGCTAAAACGGATGCAAACCAACATAAATGAAGAAATTGAAAAAACATTACCAAAAAGTGTTTTTGAGCTTTTTACCTACAAAAAACGCGCAAATGGATGGAAAGCACTCTATATTAGGAAGCAAAACGACATTACGAGAAACGTGTATAATGAGTGTTTTATAGTTTCACAAGAACGACAAGACAAAAAACGCAAAAACTTGTGTATATTGAGAAGTTTCTTACATACCAAAATGCTAAAACTAATGAATAACACTTTTAATTGAGAAACAGAACTACCTTACCAAATGTGTGTATTTTGAGTGTTTTTCACATTCTTAGTTACGAAAATCCCAAATTACATGCGAAACTAGCTTTATGTGGGAAAAAATGACATTATCAGAAAAGTGTCTTTTGAGGGTTTTTGAGCGTGATATGCAACAAAACACTAAAAAGCAGAATAATCACATTATATAGGAATAAAACTAAGTTTTACGAAGAACTTGCCTTTAAATGTTTTTAACTCCTTACATACCAAAACGCTAAAACGCATGCAAAACACCCTTCATGGAGAAACAGAATAACATCACCAAAAACATGTATTTTGAGTGTTTTTTGATCATGTTACCTATAAAAACGCTTAAATACATGCAAAGAACCCTATGTCTGTAAAATGAAAGAACATATAAAAAAAAATTTAGATTTTTTCCGGAATTATGTACCAAAACACCTATATGAAAAAATTACACGACTTTACCAGAAATCTGTCTTTTGAATGTTTTTCAGCAATTTCAAAAATTTTACTAAAAACGTGTCTTTTTCAGTGATTTACGAAGAAAAACGCTAAAACGAATGCAAACCAACCAATATGAAGAAATAGAATAACATTAACAAAAAGATATATTTTGAGTGATTTTCAGCTTGTTACCTAGAAAAAATGCGAAAATGGATGGAAAGCACTCAATATTGAGAAACAAAAGAACATTACATGAAACGTGTACAATGAGTGTTTTATAGTGTCTTTTGAGTGTTTTCGAGCGTGATATGCAACGAAGCACTAAAAAGTAGAACAATCACATTACATGGGAATAAAACCAACTTTTACGAAGAACTTTCCTTTAAGGTTTTTTTTTTTAACTCCTTAAATACCAAAACGCTAAAACGCATGCAAAAACACCCTTTTATGGAGAAACAGAGTAACATTACCAAAACATGTATTTTGAGTGTTTTTGATCATGTTATTTATAAAAACGCTTAAATACATGCAAAGAACTTTATGTTTGGGAATCGAAAGGACATTATGAGAAACGTGTATTGTGAGTGCTTTTAAGTTCCTTAAGTACCAAAAAAGCTAAAACCCACAAATAAAACTCTTTATAGAGAAAAAATAAAAGAAAATACAATTTTTTTTTTATTCATCTTCACAGGTACTAAGATGCCAAAATTCTGGCAATATTCTTTGGGAATCGAAAACAAATTTACTGAAAACGTGTTTTCTCGGTGTTTTACGTAGAAAAACGCTAAAATGGATGCAAACCAACCAATATGAAGAAATAGAATAACATTACCAAAAAGGTATATTTTGAGTGTTTTTGAGCTTCTTACCTTGAAAAAACGCGAAAATAAATGCAAAGCACTCCCTATTGGGAAAGAAAAGGACATTACGAGAAACGTCTCTAATGAGTGTCTTATTTTTTTCGGGCAAAGGAACTTGTGGTTCACAAGAACCACAAGGCAAAAGGCGCATAAAATCGTGTATATAAAGAAGTTTCTTAGACACCAAAATGCTGAAACTTATGAATAACAATCTTAATTCAGAACCAGAACAACGTTACCAAATGCGTGTATTTTGAGTGTTTTTTTTCACATTCTTAGCAAAACCTCAAATAGCATGCGAAACTAGCTTTATGTGGGAAAAAAAAATGACATTACCAGAAGTGTCTTTTGAGTTTTTTTGAGCGTGTTAGGCAATAAAGCACTAAAAAGCAGGGCAATCATATTACATTGGAATAAAACCAACTTTTACCAAGAACTTGCCTTGAAGTGTTTTTCAGCTCCTTACATAACAAATCGCTAAAAAGCATGCAAAACACTGCTTTATGGAGAAGCAAAATAACATTACCAAAAACAAGTGTTTTTGAGTGTTTTTTATCATGTTACCTATAAAAACGCTTAAATACATGCAAAGATCCCTATATTTGGGAAACGAAAGGACAATACGAGAAATGTGTATTATGAATGTTTTTAAGTTGCTTAAGTACTAAAACGTTAAAACCTACAAATAACACTCTTTATAGAGAAAAAATAAATAAAGAAATAGCATTTTTATTTTTTTGTTATTCATGTTTATAGGTACCAAGATGCCAAAATTCTGCCAAAATTCAGATAAATTATTTGGAAAAAAGAACATTATCGAAAATGTTAATTTTATCTTTTTTTTTTTGAAGTTATGTAACAAACTATAAAGTGTATGCAAAGCCACCTATTTGGGAAAAATTTAACATCTTTACAAGAAACCTGTCTTTTGAGTGTTTTTACGTATGTTAGGCACCAAAACGATAGATAATATTAAAGTCACTCTATATGGAAATCCAAAACAAAATTACTGAAAACGTGTCTTTTAAAAGATTTACGCAGAAAAACGCTAAAACGGATGCAAACCAACCAATATGAAAAAATAGAATAATATTACCAGAAAAGTATATTTTGTGTGTTTTTGAACTTGTTACATAAAAAAAAAATGCAAAAATGGATGCAAAGCACTGTATATTAGGAAAAAAAAGGACATAACGAGAAACGTGCATAATGAGTGTTTTATAGTTTCACAAGAATCACAAGGCAAACAACGCAAAAACTCGTCTGTGTGGAAAAGTTTCTAAGATACCAAAATGCTGAAACTCATGAATAACACTCTTAATCAAGAAATAGAACAACCTTACTAAATGCGTGTATTTTAAGTGTATTTTTTACATTCTTAGTTACCAAAATCCTAAATTCCATGCGAAACTAACTTTATGTGGGAAAAAAATGACATTACCAGAAAAGTGTCTTTGAGTGTTTTTGAGCGTGTTAGGCAATAAAGCATTAAAAAGCAGGGCAATCACATTACATAGGCATAAAACCAACTTTTACGAAGAACTTGCCTTTTAGTGTTTTTGACACGCATGTAGTAAGGTTGTTCTGTTTCTTAATTAGGAGTGTTATTCATGAGTTTCAGCATTTTATTAGGTAGGAAGCTTCTCCATATTCACGAGTTTTTGCGTTTTTTGCCTTGTAATTTTTTTTTAACTATAAAACATTCATTATACACTTTTCTCGCAATGTCCCTTTGTTTCCCAATATACAGTGCTTTGTATCAATTTTTGCGTTTTTTTTTGTAGGTAACAAGCTCAAAAACACTCAATATATACATTTATGGTAATGTTTTTCTGCTTCTTGATATTGGTTGGTTTGCATCAGTTTTAGCGTTTTTCTACGTAAAACACTGAGAAGACACGTTTTCAGTAATTTTCTTTTGGATTCCCACAGAGAGTGAGTTCCTTATTATTTATCGTTTTGGTGCATAACATGCTGAAAAACACTCAAAACACAGATTTCTGGTAAGGTCTCTAATTTCCTCCTATGCGAGGCCTTGCATGTCTTTTGAGTGTTTTTGAGCGTGTTACTCAATAAAGCACTAAAAGGAAGGGCAATCACATTACACTAGAATAATACCAATTTTTTCCAAGAACTTGCCTTTAAGTGTTTTTGAGCTCCTTACATACCAAAAACGCTAAAATGCATGGAAAATACATTTTATGGAGAAACAGAATGATATTACCAAATACATGTATTTTGAGTGTTTTTGATCATATTATCTATAAAAACGCTTAAATACATGGAAAGAACCTTATGTTTGCGAAACGAAAGGATATTACGAGAAACGTGTATTATGAGTGTTTTTTAAGTTCCTTCTCTACCTAAAAGCTAAAACCCACAAATAACACTTAATTTAGAAAAAAAATAATAAACAAAAAAATAAAAAAATGGGATTTTTTTTTGTTATTCATCCTTATAGGTACCGAGATGCCAAAATTCTGCAAAAATTCAGGGAATTTATGTGGAAAAAAGAAAATTACCAAAAAAGTTAATTATAGCTTTTTTTTCGGATTGTTATGTACCAAACCCTAAAGTGCATGGAAAGACACCTATATAGGGAAAATAAAACGATTTTAACAAAATCCTGTCTTTTCAGTGTTTTTTAGCATGTTAGGCACCAAAACGATAAATAATATGGAAGTCAGTCAATATGTGAATCCAAAACAAAATTACTGAAAACGTGTCTTTTCAGTGTTTTACGTAGAAAAACGCTAAAGCGGATGGAAACCAGCCTATATTATGAAATAGAATAACATTACCAAAAAGATATATTTTGAGTGTTTTTGAGCTTGTTACCAACAAAAAAAATGCAAAAATGGATGTAAAGTACTCTATATTAGGAAACAAAAGGACATTACGAGAAACGTGTATAATGAGTGTTTTATAGTTTTAAAAGAACCACAAGGCAATAAACGCAAAAACTCGTGTATATAGAGAAATTTCTTACATACCGAAATGATGAAATGCATGAATAACACTTTTAATCGATAAACAGAACTACCTTACCAAATTGTGTATTTTGAGTGTTTTTCATATTCTTAGTTACGAAAATGCCAAATTACATGCGAAACTATCTTCATGTGGGAAAAAAAATGACATTACCAAAAAAGTGTGTTTTTAGTGTTTTCGAGCGTGTTATGCAACAAAGCACTAAAAAGCAGAACAATTACTTTTTCATGGGAATTAAACCAACTTTTACGAAGAACTTGACTTTAAGTGTTTTTTAACTCCTTACATACCAAATCTCTAAAATGCATGCAAAACACCCTATATGGAGAAACAGAGTAACATAACCAAAAACATGTATTTTGAGTGTTTTTGATCATGTAACCTATAAAAACGCTTAAATACATTCAAAGAACCCTATGTTTGTATAACAAAAGGACATTACAAAAATCGTGTTTTATGAGTGTTTTTAAGTTACTTAAGTACCATAAAGCTAAAATCCAAAAATAACTCTTTATAGAGAATTTTTTTTTTTTTTTTTTTTGTTATTCATGTTCATAGGTACCGAGATGCCAAAATTATGGCAAAATTTATGGAAATTTTGTAAAAAAAAAAAATTATAAAAAACATAATTTTAGCTTTTTTCCGGAGTTATGTACAAACCCTGAAGTGTATGCACTTATATGGGGAAATTACACGACTTTACCAGAAACCTGTCTTTTCAGTGTTTTTCAGCAATTTCAACAATATTACTGAAAACGTGTCTTTTCAGTGATTTACGTAGAAAAACGCTAAAACGGATGTAAACCAACCAATATGAAGAAAAAGAATAACATTACCAAAAATATATATTTTGATGTGTTTTTGAGCTTGTTGCCTACAAAAAATGCAAAAATGGATGGAAAGCACTTCATATTGGCAAAGAAAAGGACATTACGAGAAACCTGTATGAGTGTTTTATAGTTTGACAAGAACCACAAGGTAAAAAGCTCAAAAACTCCTGTAGATAAAGAAGTTTCTTACATACCAAAAAGCTGAAACTCATGAATAACACTTTTAATTTTAAAACAGAAATATCTTACCAAATGTGTGCATTAGAAAAGTTTCTTACATAACAAAATCCTGGAACTCATGAATAACACTTTTATTTGAGAAATAGAACAACCTTACTAAATGCCTGTGTTTTGAGTTTTTTTTTTCACATTCTTAGTTACCAAAACACCAAATTCCATGCAAAACTAGCTTTATGTGGGAAAAAAAAAAATGATATTACAAGAAAATTGTCTTTTGAGTGTTTTTCAGCGTGTTAGGCAATAAAGCACTAAAAAGCAGGGTAATCACATTACATGGGAATAAAAACAAATTTTACCAAGAACTTGCCTTTAAGTGTTTTTGACCTCATTACGTACCAAAACGTTAAAACGCATGGAAAACACCTTTTATGGAGAAACCGAATAAAATTACCAAAAACATATATTGTGAGGGTTTTGAACATGTTATCTATAAAAACGCTTAAATACATACAAAAGGACATTACGAGAAAAGTGTATTATAAGTGTTTTTAAGTTCCTTAAGTACCAAAAAGTTAAAACCCACAAATAACACTCTTTATTTAGAAAAAAAGTAAGAAAATATAAAAATATGATTTTTTTTTTTTTTTTTTGTTATTCATCTTCATAGGTACCGAGATCCCAAAATTCTGGGAAAATTCAGGGCTATTATATGATAAAAGAAAATTATCAAAAAAGATAATTTTAGCTTTTTTTCGGACTGTTATATACGAAACCCTAAAGTGCATCCAAAGACTCCTATATGAGGAAATTAAACGACCTTACCAGAAATGTGTTTTTTTGAGTGTTTTTCAGCATGTTAGGCGCCAAAACGATAAAAAATAAGGAACTCACCCTATATGAGAATCCAAAACAAAATTGCTGAAAACGTGTCTTTTCAGTGTTTTACGTAGAAAAACGCTAAAACGGATGCAAACCAACCAATATCAAGAAAAAGAAAAACATTACCAAAAAGGTATATTATAGAGTGTTTTTGAGCTTGTTACCTACAAAAAAAAAAACGGGAAAATTGATCCAAAGCACTCCATATGAGAAAACAAAAGGACTTTGCAAGAAAAGTGTATAATGAGTTTTTTATAGTTCAAACGAACCAAAAGGCAAAAAACACAAGAACTCGTGTATATGGAGAAGTTTCCTAGATACCAAAATGCTAAAACTCATGAATAATACTCTTAATTGAGAAACAGAACAACCTTACTAAATGGGAGAATTTTGAGTGCTTTTCACATTGTTAGTTACCAAAACTCCAAATTGCATGCAAAACCACCTTTATGTGAGAAAAAAATGACATTACCAGAAAAGTGTCTTTTAAGTGTTTTTGCGCGTGATAGGCAATAACGCGCTAAAAAGCAGGGGAATCATTTTACATTGGAATAACACCAATTTATACCAAAAACTTGCCTTTAAGTGTTTTTGAGCTCCTTATATAACAAACCGCTAAAACGCACGCAAAACAAACTTTATGGAGAAACAGAATAACATTACCAAAAACATATATTTTGAGTGTTTTTGATCATGTTATCTATAAAAACGCTTAAATACATGCAAAGAACATTATGTTTGGGAAACAAAAGGACATTACGAGAAACGTGTATTACGAGTGTTTTTTTTAAGTTCCTTAAGTACCAAAAAGCTAAAACCCACAAATAACACTCTTTATTTAGAAAATAAAAAAAATAAAAAATAAAAAAATAGGATTTTGTTTATTTATTTATTTTTTTTTTATTCATCTTCATAGTACCGAGATGCCAAAATTCTAGGAAAATCAGGCCAATCGTATGATAAAAGAATATTATCAAAAAAGTTAATTTCAGCGTTTTTTTTCGAACTGTGATGTACCAAACCCTAAATTGCATGCAAAGCCTCCTATATGAGAAAATTAAACGACATTACCAGAAATCTGTGTTTTGAGTGTTTTTTTTTAGCATATTAGGCACCAAAACGATGAATAATAAGGAACTCTATATGGGAATCCAAAACAGTTACTGAAAACGTGTCTTCTCAGTGTTTTACGTAGAAAAACGCTAAAACGGATGCAAAGCAACCAATATCAAGAAATAGAAAAACGTTACTAAAAAGATATATTTTGAGTGTTTTGAGCTTATTACTTACAAAAAACGCGAAAATTGATGCAAAGCACTCTATATCGGGAAACAAAAGGACATTGCAAGAAAAGTGTATAATGACTGTTTTATAGTTCAAAAGAACCACAAGGCAAAAAATGCAAAATCTCCTGAATATGGAGAGGTTTCCTAGATACAAAAATGCTAAAACTCATGTATAACACTCCTAATTGAGAAACAGAACAACCTAAATAAATCCGTGTTTTTTGAGTGCTTTTCACATTCTTAGTTACCAAAACCCCATATTGCATGCGAAAATAGATTTGTGGGAAAAAAAAATGACTTACCAGAAAAGTGTCTTTTGAGTGTTTTTTGAGCGTGATAGGCAATAAAGCACTAAAAAGGAGGGCAATCACATTACATTGGAGGAAAACGAATTTATACCAAGAACTTGCCTTTAAGTGTTTTTGAGCTCCTTATATAACAAAACACTAAAACGCATGCAAAACACTCTTTATGGTGAAACAGAATAATATTACCAAAAACATGTATTTAGAGTGTTTTTGATCATGTTACCAATGAAAACGCTTAAATACATGCAAAGAACACTATTATTGGGAAACAAAAGGAGATTACGAAAACGTGTATTATGAGTGTTTTTAAGTTCATTAATTACCAAAAAGTTAAAAGCCAGAAATAACACGATATTTTTTTTTCTTTCCTATTCATCTTCACAGGTAAGGAGGTGCCAAAATTCGGGCAAAGTTCAGGAAATTATATGAAATAAGAACATTATCAAAAAAGTTAAATTTTGCTTTTTTTTCGGACTGTTATGTACCAAACCCCTAAATTGCATGCAAAGCCACCTATATGGGGAAATTAAACGTCTTTGTCAGAAAACTGTCTTATGAGTGTTTTTCAGCATGTTAGGAACCAACACGATAAAACCCAAGGAAGTCAATCTATATGGGAATCCAAAACAAAATTACTGAAAACGTGTCTTTTCGGTGTTTTACGTAGAAAACTTTAAAACGGATGGAAACCAACCAAAATGAAGAAATAGAATAATTATGAGTGTTTTTGAAATTGTTACCTACAAAAAACGCAAAAATGGATGGAAAGCACTCTATACTGGGAGGCAAAAGGCACCAACAAGCATGTTAGGCAATAAAACGATAAATAATATGAAAGTCACTCTATATGGAAATCCAAAACAAAATTACTGGAAACGTGTCTTTTAAAAGATTTACGTAGAAAAACGGTAAAACGGATGCAAACCAACCAATATGAAGAAATAGAATAACATTACCAAAAAATATATTTTGTATGTTCTTGAGCATGTTACATAAAAAAAAAAAAAAACGCGAAAATATATGCGATGCACTCTATATAAGGAAAAAAAGGGCATAACGAGAAACGTGTATAATGAGTGTTTTATAGTTTCACCAGAATCACAAGGCAAAAAACGCAAAAACTCAACTGTATGGAGAAGTTTCTAATATACCAAAATACTGAAATTCATGAATAACACTCTTAATCAAGAAACAGAACAACCTTACTAAATGCGTGTATTTTGAGTGTTTTTTTACATTCTTAGTTACCAAAACCCAAAATTCCATGCGAAACTAGCTTTATGTGGGAAAAAAATGACATTAGCAGAAAAGTGTCTTTGAGTATTTTTGAGCGTGTTAGGGCAATCACATTACATGGGAATAAAACTAACTTTTACGAAGAACCTGCCTTTTAGTGTTTCTGACACGCATTTAGTAAGGTTGCTCTGTGTCTCAATTAAGAGTGTTATTCATGAATTTCAGCATATTGACGAGTTTTTGCGTTTTTTGCATTGTGGTTTTGTTTTTCAACGTGTTAGACACCAGAACGCTAAAAAGCATCGAAAGCACTCTATAAAGGAATACAAAACAACATTACTAAAAACGTGTTTTATAGGTTCTTATTTACAGAAACGCTAAAACCCATGCAAAACACCCTTTATGGAGAAGCGAAATAAATATTTCGTTGATAAATTACATTCAGGACAGTTAGGGAACATCCCTTACAGAAGAAAAAAGATCGCAGAAGAATGATTCTAAATGGATGACTGAGGTTAAAACACTACATAGGGCGAAGGAGAAGTATATATGAGATTAAAGACAAGGGATGTGGTTTTAAGGCCATAATATAGTGAATTACAAAAGTCAGGAGTTTAATAAGGAAAGCTAAAAATAGTTATGAATTAAAGGTAGCCAGCCAAGCGATGACGGACCTCAAAGGATTTTATCAGGCATATAAGACGAAGAATAGAGAAACAATAGTTCCTTAAAGACAGCAGAATGGGACCTGATTAGTTGTTGAGAGGAGATTAGTAAAATTGTGAGCGAGTATTTTTTAATTGTCTTTGCCCAGGAAAACATGCAGGATTTGCCGAATAGTGAGAAGATATTTAGAGTAGAAGAGGATGAGAAGCTGACAGATATTACCATAACTAAAAGAGATAGTGGAACAGGAGATAGATAAGTTGAAAAGTTCAAGTCACCAGGACCAGATAAAATATATTCCACAGTATTTAAGGAAAGGAAAGAGGATATAAGTAATCTGTTAGTTTCTGTCCTTAGGAAATCACTTTAGTCATGTGAGGTGTCGGTAATTTGCAGGCAGGCGAATATAGTACCTACTTTTAAGAAAGGAGATAAAACTTTAACGTCTAACCTGTCAGCTTAACTTCTGTTAAATGTAAAATAATGGAGTCAATAATAGCGAAGAACATTTAAGAGCATTTAGAGAAACATAACTTGATAACTCAGTTACAGCACGGCTTCTGGAATGGGGAGTCTTACATGAGAAACATGGTAAATTTATACAGTAAGGTTTACAAGGCGGCAGATAATAGTGATAGTTATGGCATCCTATATCAGGACTTTAGTAAAGCGTTTGACAAGGTACCCCATCAGAGGCTACTGAGAAATGTTAGGGCGCACGAAAGATATGAGTTGTTTAGATTGGATAAAGTCATGGCTAAGAATCAGGCGACAGAGTGTTGTAATAAACGGCTCTAAATCGGAGTGGGGTCAAGTAATTAGTGGGGTGACAAAGGGATTATTAGTATTAGGGACGATGTTGTTTGTTATATATGTCAATGGCTTGGATAGTGGAATTAGTAGTGTTGTTAGTAAATTTGCGGATGACACGAGAATATGTAGATTAATTAGGTCAGAATCGCATACCATCGCCTTGCAGGCAGATTTGAATATGTTAAACGAATGGACGGACAGATGGCAAATGCAGTTTAATGTCAACAAATGAAAAGCACTTAGCGTAAGTAGAAGAAACCCACACTGTAGTTACATAATGAACAACCAAGTTCTGGTAGGTTCAGGGTAAGTAAAAGATTTGAGATTTAAGGTTATATCTGAACTCCGTCTAAGAAAGCAATGGAAAGAGGCCAGAAACAAAGCAAATAGTGTATTATGATTCATTTTCAGGAGTGCTAAAAGTAGAACTCCCGAAGTAATATTAAAGTTACATTTGGCGCTGGTCAGACTTCATATAGACTACGCTGTCCAAATCTGGCCACCACATCACAGGAAGGATAAAGGTCTACTAGAATCAGTACAAAGGAAAATGACTAAAAGGATACAGAGGATGAGGAATATTCCTTACGAAACGATATTCAAGCTCTTTAATTTACATTCTTTAAAGAGACGTTGGTTAAGAGTGGACCTAATACAAGTCTTTTAGTGGTATATGGGTAATAATAAAGGGAACATAAGGAAAATTCTAAGAATCTGTAAATATGATAGAACAAGAAAAATGGGTTCAAGCCTGAAAACTTGATGTTCAAAAAGGAGACAGGAAGGAATTGGTTCTCAAATAGAGTAGTAGATGATTGGAACGGACGTAGTAATCAAGCTGTTAGTGCTGAGGCATTTGGGAACAGTAAGAGAAAATTACACATTTATGGATGGGGATGATAGGTGGAAATAGGTAGGCATATTTCATACAAGTACTGCCACTTGTAGGCCTGATGCCTTCTTGCAGATTTACTTATTTCTTATGTTCTTATGTTCTTATTACCAAAAGCGTGTATTGTCAGTGTTTTTCAACTATTATGTGAAAAAAATGCCGAAATCCATGCAAAGCACCCTATATGAAGAAAAAGAGCGACATTACGAGAAACGTGCATTATAAGTGTTTTTGAGATTCTTAAGTACCAAAACGCTGAAACTCATAAATAACACTCTTAATTGAGATACAGAACAACCTTAGCAAATGTGTGTATTTTGAGAGTTTTGACATTCTTAGTTACCAAAACCCCAAATTGCATGCGAAACTAGCTTTATGTGGAAAAAAAAAATGACATTACCAAACGAGTGTCTTTTGAGTGTTTTTGAGCGTGTTAGGCAATAAAGCACTAAAAAGCTGGGCAATCACATTACATGGGAATAAAACCAAATTTTACCAAGAACTTGCTCATGAATATCACTTTTAATTAAGAAAGAGAACAACCTTACTAAATGCCTGTATTTTGAGTGTTTTTCACATTTCTAGTTACCAAAACCCCAAATTCCATGCGAAACTAGCTTTATGAGGGAAAAAAATAATATTACCAGAAAATGTCTTTCGAGTGTTTTTCAGAGTGTTAGGCAATAAACCACTAAAAAGCAGGGCAATCACTTTACATGGGAATAAAACCAACTTTTACCAAGAACTTGCCTTTAGGTGTTTTTGAGCTCATTACATACCAAAACGCTAAAATGCATGCAAAACACCTTTTATGGACAAAAAGAATAACATTGCCAAAAACATGTATTTTGAGTGTTTTTGATCATGTTACCTATAAAAACGCTTAAATACATGCAAAGAACCCTATATTTGGGAAACGAAAGGACATTATGAGAAACGTGTATTATGAGTGTTTTTAAGTTCCTTAAGTACCAAAAAGCTAAAACCCACAAATAACACTCTTTATAGAGAAAAAAATAAATAAATAAAAAAATAGCAATTTTTTTTTGTATTTTTGTTATTCATCTTCATAGGTACCAAGATGCCAAAATTCTGGCAAAATTCAGGCAAATTATGTGGAAAAAAGAATATTATGAAAAAATGTTAATTTAAGATGCATGGAAATTAAACGACTTTACAAGAAACCTGTCTTTAGAGTGTTTTTTAGCATGTTAGGCACCAAAACGATAAATACCATTGAAATCAGTAAATATGGGAATCCAAAACAAAATTACTGAAAACATGTCTTCTAAGTGTTTTACGTAGAAAAAAAACGCTAAAACGGATGCAAACCAACCAATACGAAGAAATAGAAAAACATCACCAAAAACGTATATTTTGAGTGTTTTTGAACTTGTTACCTACAAAAAAACGCGAAAATGCATGCCAATCACTCTATATTGGGAAACAAAAGAACATTACGAGAAACGTGTATAATGAGTGTTTTATAGTTTCACAAGATCCACAAGGCAAAAAACAAAAATTCGTATATATGGAGAAGTTTATTAGATACCAAAATGCTGAAACTTATGAATAATACTCTTAATTGACGAACAGAACAACCTTACTAAATGCGTGTATTTTGAGTGTTTTTTCATATTCTTAGTTAGAAAAAAACGAAATTCTATGCGAATATAGCTTTATATGGGAAAAAAATGACATTACCAGAAAAGAGTCTTCTGAGTGTTTTTGAGAGTGTTAGGCAATAAAGAACTAAAAAACAGGGCAATCACATTACATGGAATAAAACGAACGTTTACCAAGAACTTGCCTTTAAGTGTTTTTTTAGCTCCTTATATGCGCTAAAACGCATGCAAAACACACTTTATATAGAAACAAAATTACATAACCAACAATAGGTATTTTGAGTGTTTTTTAAAACGCTTAAATACATACAAAGAACCTTATGTATGGGAAAGGAAAGGATATTACAGAAACGTGTATTATGAGTGTTTTTAAGTTCCTTAAGAACCAAAAAGCTAAAACCCACAAATAACACTCTTTATTTAGAAAAAATAAATAAATAAATAAATAGAAAAATAGGATTTTTTTTTTTTTTATTGATCTTCATAGGTACCGAGATGCCAAAATTCAGGGAAAATTCAGGGCAATTATGTGATAAAAGGTTATTATTAAAAAGTTAATTTAAGCTTTTTTTTTCGGACTGTTATTTACCAAACCCTAAAGTGCATCCAAAGCCACCTGTATGGGGAAATTACTCGACTTTATCAGAAACTTCTCTTTTGAGTGTTTTCTTTTTTAGCATGTTAGGCATCAAAAGGATAAATAATATGGAAGTCACTCAATATGGGAATTCAAAACAAAATTACTGAAAACGTGTCTTTTCCGTGTTTTACCTACAAAAACGCTAAAACGAAAGCAAACCAACCAATATGAAGAAATAGAATAACATTACCAAAAAGGTATATTTTGAGTGTTTTTGAGCCTGCTAACCACAAAACACGCGAAAATGGATGCAAAGCACTCTATATTGGGAGTCAAAAGGACTTTACGAGAAACGTGTATAATAAGTGTTTTATGGTTTCACAAGAACCACAAAGCAAAAAACGCAAAAACTCGTATATATAAATAATTTTCTTAGATATCAAAATGCTGAAACTCATGAAGAACACTCTTAATATAGAAACAGAACAACCTTATAAAATGCGTGTATTTTGAGAGCTTTTCACATTCTTAGTTACCAAAACCCCAAATTGCTTGCGAAACCAGATTTATATGGGAAAAAATGACATTATCAAAAGAAGGGTCTTTTGAGTGTTTTTGAGCGTGATAGGATATAAAGCACTAAAAAGCAAGGGAATCACATTAAATTCGAATAAAACCAATTTTTACCAAGAACTTGCCTCTAAGTGTTTTTGAGCTCCTTATATACGAAAACGCTAAAACTCCTGCAAAACACACTTTATGGAGAAACAGAATAATATTACCAAAAACATGTATTTTTGAGTGTTTTTGATCATGTTATCTATAAAAACGCTTAAATACATAGAAAGAACCTTATGTTTGGGAAACTAAAGGACATTACGAGAAACGTGTATTATGAGTGTTTTTAAGTTCCTTAAGTACCAAAAACTAAAACCCACAAATAACACTCTTTATTTAGAAAAATTAATAAATAAATCAAAAAAATAAAAAATTGAATTTTTTTTTATTTTTGTCATTCATTTTCATAGGAACAGAGATGACAAAATTCTCGGAAAATTCAGGGCAATTATATGATAAAAGAATATTATCAAAAAAGTTGATTTTAGCTTTTTTTTTCGGACTCTTACGTACCAAACCCTAAAGAGCATGCAAAGCCTCTTATATGAGGAAATTGAATGACTTTACCAGAAATCTGTCTTTTGAGTGTTTTTCAGCATGTTAGGCACCAAAACGATAAATAATAATGAACTCACTTAAAATGGGAATCCAAAACTAAATTACTTAAAACGAGTCTTCTCAGTATTTTACGTAGAAAAACGCTAAAACGGATGCAAACCAACCAATATCAAGAAATATAAAAATATTACCAAAAATTTTGAGTGTTTTTGAGCTTGTTACCTACAAAAAAACGCGAAAATTAATGCAAAACACTCTATATTGGGAAAGAAAGGGACATTGCGAGAAAAGTGTATAATGAGTGTTTTATAGTTCAAAAGAAAAATAAGGCAAAAAACGCAAAAAATCGTTTATATGGAGAAGTTTCCTAGACACCAAAATGCTGAAACTCATGAATAACACTCTTAATTGAGAAACAGAACAACCTTACTAAATGCGTGTATTTTGAGTGCTTTTCACATTCTTAGTTACCCAAAACCCAAATTGATTGCGAAACTGCCTTTACGTGGTAAAAAAAAAAATAACATTTTCAGAAAAGTGTCTATTGAGTGTTTTTGAGCGTGATAGGCAGTAAAGCACTAAAAAGAAGGGGAATCACATTACATGGGAATAAAACCAATGTTTACCAAGAACTTGCCTTTAAGTGTTTTTGAGCTCCTTATTTACCAAAACGCATGCAAAACACACTTTATGGAGAAACAGAATAACAATACCAAAAACATGTATTTTGAGTGTTTTTGATCATGTTACCAATAAAACGATTAAATACATGCTAAGAATCCTATTTGTGGGAAACGAAAGGACATTACGAGAAACGTGTATTATGAGTGTTTTTAAATTCATTAAGTACCAAAAAGCTAAAAGCCACAAATAACTCTCTATTGAGAAAAAATAAATAAATAAATAAAAAAATACGATATTTTTTTTTCTTATTCATCTTCACAGATACCAAGATGCCAAAATTCGGGCAAAATTCATAAATTTTGTGAAATAACATTACCAAAAAAGTTAATTTTAGCTTTTATTTTCGACTGTTATGTAGCAAACCCTAAAGTGCATACAAAACCACCTTTATTAGGAAATCAAACGTCTTTGCCAGAAAACATTACCAAAAACATGTATTTTGAGTGTTTTTGATCATGTTACCAATAAAACCGCTGAAATACATGCAAAGAACGCTATTTTTGGGAAACGAAAGGACATTACGAGAAACGTGTATTATGAGTGTTTTTAAGTTCATTAAGTACGAAAAAGCTAAAAGCCACAAATTGCACTCTTTATTGAGAAAAAATAAATAAATAAATAAAAAAATACTATATTTTTTTTTCATTCTTATTCATATTCACAGGTAACGAGGTGCCAAAATTCGGGGAAAGTTCAGGAAACTGGCTTATAAAAGATTTTCAGCATGTTAGGAACCAACACGATAAAACCCAAGGAAGTCAATCTATATGGGAATCCAAAACACAATTACAGAAAAGGTGTCTTTTCGGTGTTTTACTTAAAAAAAAACGCTAAAAGGGATGCAAACCAAGCAAAATGAAGAAATAGAATAACATTACCAAAAAGGTATATTTTGAGTGTTTTTGAAATTGTTACTTACAAAAAACGCGAAAATGGATAGAAAGCACTCTATATTGGGAAGCAAAACGACATTAGGAGAAACGTGTATAATGAGTGTTTTATAGTTTCCCAAGAACCACAAGGCAAAAAACGCAAAAACTCGTGTATATAAAAAAGTATCTTACATTCCAAAATCCTGAAACTCATGAATAAAACTTTTAATTGAGAAACAGAACTATCTTACCAAATGTGAATATTTTGAGAGTTTTTCACATTCTTAGTTACGAAAATCCGAAATTACAAGCAAAACTAGTTTTATGTGGGAAAAAAGACATTACAGGAAAAATGTCTTTTGAGTGTTTTAGAGCGTGATATGCAATAAAGTATTAAAAAGTAGAACAATCACATTACATGGGAATAAAACCAACTTTTACCAAAAACATGACTTTAAGTGTTTTTGAGCTCCTTATATACCAAAACACTAAAACGCATGCAAAATACACTTTATGGTGAAACAGAAGAACATTACCAAAAATATGTATTTTGAGTGTTTTTGATCATGTTACCTATAAAAACATGTAAAGAACCTTATGTTTCTATAAGAAAAGGACATTACGAAAATCGTGTATTATGAGTGTTTTTAAGTTCCTTAAGTACCAAAAAGCTAAAACTCACAAATAACACTTTATATAGAAAAAAAAATTGTTATTCATCTTCATAGGTACCAAGATACTAAAATTCTGGAAAAATTCAGGGAAATTTTGTAAAAAAAATCATTATAAAAAAAAAATTTTAGCTTTTTTCCGGAGTTATGTATCAAACCCTGAAGTGCATGCAAAGCCAACTATATGGAGAAATTACTTGACTTTACCAGAAACCTGTCTTTTGAGTGTTTTTTTTCAGCAATTTCAATAATATTACTGAAAACGTGTCTTTTCAGTGATTTACGTAGAAAAACGCTAAAACGGATGCAAACCAACCAATACGAAGAAATAGAATAACATTACCAAAAAGATATATTTTGATGTGTTTTTGAGCTTGTTACCTACAAAAAAATGCGAAAATGGATGAAACGCACTCTATATTAGGAAAGAAAAGGACATTACGAGAAACATGTATAATGAGTTTTTGGTAAATAAGTTGAGTTTTGGTAAATAAGGAGCTCAAAAACACTTAAAGGCAAGTTCTTGGTAAACATTGGTTTTATTCCCATGTAATGTGATTCCCCTTCTTTTTAGTCATTTTACTGCCTATCACGCTCAAAAACACTCAATAGACACTTTTCTGAAAATGTCATTTTTTTTACCACATTGATTGCGGTTTCGCAATCAATTTGGGTTTTGGGTAACTAAGAATGTGAAAAGCACTCAAAATACACGGATTTAGTAAGGTTGCTCTGTTTCTCAATTAAGAGTGTTATTCATGAGTTTCAGCATTTTGGTGTCTAGGAAACTTCTCCATATACACGATTTTTTTGGTTTTTTGCCTTATTTTTCTTTTGAACTATAAAACACTCATTATACACTTTTCTCGCAATGTCCCTTTCTTTCCCAATATAGAGTGCTTTGCATCAATTTTCGCGTTTTTTTGTAGGTAACAAGCTCAAAAACACTCAAAATTTTTGGTAATATTTTTATATTTCTTGATATTGGTTGGTTTGCATCCGTTTTAGCGTTTTTCTACGTAAAATACTGAGAAGACACGTTTTAAGTAATTTAGTTTTGGATTCCCATTTTAAGTGAGTTCATTATTATTTATCGTTTTGGTGCCTAACATGCTGAAAAACACTCAAAAGACAGATTTCTGGTAAAGTCATTCAATTTCCTCATAAAGGAGGCTTTGCATGCTCTTTAGGGTTTGGTACGTAAGAGTCCGAAAAAAAAAGCTAAAATCAACTTTTTTGATAATATTCTTTTATCATATCATTGCCCTGAATTTTCTGAGAATTTTGTCATCTCGGTTCCTATGAAAATGAATGACAAAAATAAAAAAAATTCAATTTTTTATTTTTTTTTATTTATTTATTAATTTTTCTAAATAAAGAGTGTTATTTGTGGGTTTTAGTTTTTGGAACTTAAAAACACTCATAATACACGTTTCTCGTAATGTCCTTTAGTTTCCCAAACATAAGGTTTTTTCTATGTATTTAAGCGTTTTTATAGATAACATGATCAAAAACACTCAAAAATACATGTTTTTGGTAATGTTATTCTGTTTCTCCATAAAGTGTGTTTTGCAGGAGTTTTAGCGTTTTCGTATATAAGGAGCTCAAAAACACTTAAAGGCAAGTTCTTGGTAAAAATTGGTTTTATTCGAATTTAATGTGATTCCCCTCCTTTTTAGTGCTTTATATCCTATCACGCTCAAAAACACTCAAAAGACACTTTTGTTGATAATGTCATTTTTTCCCACAAAAATCTGGTTTCGCAAGTAATTTGAGGTTTTGGTAACTAAGAATGTGAAAAGCTCTCAAAATACACGCATTTTGTAAGGTTGTTCTGTTTCTATATTAAGAGTGTTCTTCATGAGTTTCAGCATTTTGATATCTAAGAAACTTATTCATATATACGAGTTTTTGCGTTTTTTGCTTTGTGGTTCTTGTGAAACCATAAAACACTTATTATACACGTTTCTCGTAAAGTCCTTTTGTTTCCCAATATAGAGTGCTTTGCATCCATTTTCGCGTGTTTTGTGGTTAGCAGGCTCAAAAACACTCAAAATATACCTTTTTGGTAATGTTATTCTATTTCTTCATGTTGGTTGGTTTGCTTCCGTTTTAGCGTTTTTGTACGTAAAACACGGAAAAGACACGTTTTCAGTAATTTTGTTTTGAATTCCCATATTGAGTGACTTCCATATTATTTATCCTTTTGATGCCTAACATGCTAAAAAAAGAAAACACTCAAATGAGAGGTTTCTGATAAAGTCGAGTAATTTCCCCATACAGGTGGCTTTGGATGCACTTTAGGGTTTGGTAAATAACAGTCCGAAAAAAAAGCTTAAATTAACTTTTTAATCACATAATTGCCCTGAATTTTCCCTGAATTTTGGCATCTCGGTACCTATGAAGATCAATAAAAAAAAAAAATTTTTCTAAATAAAGAGTGTTACTTGTGGGTTTTAGCTTTTTGGTTCTTAAGGAACTTAAAAACACTCATAATACACGTTTCTGTAATATCCTTTCCTTTCCCAAACATAAGGTTCTTTGTATGTATTTAAGCGTTTTAAAAAACACTCAAAATACCTATTGTTGGTTATGTTATTTTGTTTCTATATAAAGTGTGTTTTGCATGCGTTTTAGCGCATATAAGGAGCTAAAAAAACACTTAAAGGCAAGTTCTTGGTAAACGTTCGTTTTATTCCATGTAATGTGATTGCCCTGTTTTTTAGTTCTTTATTGCCTAACACTCTCAAAAACACTCAGAAGACTCTTTTCTGGTAATGTCATTTTTTTCCCATATAAAGCTATATTCGCATAGAATTTCGTTTTTTTTTAACTATGACTATGAAAAAACACTCAAAATACACGCATTTAGTAAGGTTGCTCTGTTCGTCAATTAAGAGTATTATTCATAAGTTTCAGCATTTTGGTATCTAATAAACTTCTCCATATATACGAGTTTTTGTTTTTTGCCTTGAGGATCTTGTGTAACTATAAAACACTCATTATACACGTTTCTCGTAATGTTCTTTTGTTTCCCAATATAAAGTGATTGGCATGCATTTTCGCGTTTTTTTTTGTAGGTAACAAGTTCAAAAACACTCAAAATGTACGTTTTTGGTGATGTTTTTCTATTTCTTCGTATTGGTTGGTTTGCATCCGTTTTCTCGTTTTTTCTACGTAAAACACTTAGAAGACATTTTTTCAGTAATTTTGTTTTGGATTCCCATATTTACTGATTTCAATGGTATTTATCGTTTTGGTGCCTAACATGCTAAAAAACACTCTAAAGACAGGTTTCTTGTAAAGTCGTTTAATTTCCATGCATCTTAAATTAACATTTTTTCATAATATTCTTTTTTCCACATAATTTGCCTGAATTTTGCCAGAATTTTGGCATCTTGGTACCTATGAAGATGAATAACAAAAAAACAAAAAAAAATTGCTATTTTTTTATTTATTTATTTTTTTTTCTCTATAAAGAGTGTTATTTGTGGGTTTTAGCTTTTTGGTACTTAAGGAACTTAAAAACACTCATAATACACGTTTCTCATAATGTCCTTTCGTTTCCCAAATATAGGGTTCTTTGCATGTATTTAAGCGTTTTTATAGGTAACATGATCAAAAACACTCAAAATACATGTTTTTGGTAATGTTATTCTTTTTTGTCCATAAAAGGTGTTTTGCATGCATTTTAGCGTTTTGGTATGTAATGAGCTCAAAAACACCTAAAGGCAAGTTCTTGGTAAAAGTTGGTTTTATTCCCATGTAAAGTGATTGCCCTGCTTTTTAGTGGTTTATTGCCTAACACTCTGAAAAACACTCGAAAGACATTTTCTGGTAATATTATTTTTTTCCCTCATAAAACTAGTTTCGCATGGAATTTTTGGTTTTGGTAACTAAAAATGTGAAAAACACTCAAAATACAGGCATTTAGTAAGGTTGTTCTCTTTCTTAATTAAAAGTGATATTCATGAGCAAGTTCTTGGTAAAATTTGGTTTTATTCCCATGTAATGTGATTGCCCAGCTTTTTAGTGCTTTATTGCCTAACACGCTCAAAAACACTCAAAAGACACTCGTTTGGTAATTTCATTTTTTTTTTTCCACATAAAGCTAGTTTCGCATGCAATTTGGGGTTTTGGTAACTAAGAATGTCAAAACTCTCAAAATACACGCATTTGCTAAGGTTGTTCTGTATCTTAATTAAGAGTGTTATTTATGAGTTTCAGCGTTTTGGTACCTAAGAATCTCAAAAACACTCATAATGCACGTTTCTTGTAATGTCGCTCTTTTTCTTCATATAGGGTGCTTTGCATGGATTTCGGCATTTTTTTCACGTAATAGTTGAAAAACACTGACAATACACGCTTTTGGTAATAAGAACATAAGAACAGAAGAAATAAGTAAATCTGCAAGAAGGCATCAGGCCTACAAGTGGCAGTACTTGTATGAAATATGCCTACCTATTTCCACCTATCATCCCCATCCATAAAAGTGTAATTTTCTCTTACTGTTCCCAAATGCCTCAGCACTAACAGCTTGATTACTACGTCCGTTCCAATCATCTACTACTCTATTTGAGAACCAATTCCTTCCTGTCTCCTTTTTGAACATTAAGTTTTCAGGCTTGAACCCATTTTTCTTGTTCTATCATATTTACAGATTCTTAGAATTTTCCTTATGTTCCCTTTATTATTACCCATATACCACTAAAAGACTTGTATTAGGTCCACTCTTAACCAACGTCTCTTTAAAGAATGTAAATTAAAGAGCTTGAATATCGCTTCGTAAGGAATATTCCTCATCCTCTGTATCCTTTTAGTCATTTTCCTTTGTACTGATTCTAGTAGACCTTTATCCTTCCTGTGATGTGGTGGTTAGAATTGGACAGCGTAGTCTATATGAAGTCTGACCAGCGCCAAATGTAACTTTAATATTACTTCGGGAGTTCTACTTTTAGCACTCCTGAAAATGAATCATAATACACTATTTGCTTTGTTTCTGGCCTCTTTCCATTGCTTTCTTAGACGGAGTTCAGATATAACCTTAAATCTCAAATCTTTTACTTACCCTGAACCTACCAGAACTTGGTTGTTCATTATGTAACTACAGTGTGGGTTTCTTCTACTTACGCTAAGTGCTTTTCATTTGTTGACATTAAACTGCATTTGCCATCTGTCCGTCCATTCGTTTAACCTATTCAAATCTGCCTGCAAGGCGATGGTATGCGATTCTGACCTAATTAATCTACATATTCTCGTGTCATCCGCAAATTTACTAACAACACTACTAATTCCACTATCCAAGCCATTGACATATATTACAAACAACATCGTCCCTAATACTAATAATCCCTTTGTCACCCCACTAATTACTTGACCCCACTCCGATTTAGAGCCGTTTATTACAACACTCTGTCGCCTGATTCTTACTTTTTGGTAATTAATGAACTTAAAAACACTCATAATACACGTTTCTCGTAATCTCCTTTTGTTTCCCAAAAATAGTGTTCTTAGCATGTATTTAAGCGTTTTCATTGGTAACATGATCAAAAACATTCTAAATACATGCTTTTGGTAATATTATTCTGTTTCACCATAAAGAGTGTTTTGCATGCGTTTTAGTGTTTTGGTATATAAGGAGCTCAAAAACACTTAAAGGCAAGTTCTTGGAATAAATTCGTTTTCCTCCAATGTAATGTGATTGCCCTCCTTTTTAGTGCTTTATTGCCTATCACGCTCAAAAAACACTCAAAAGACACTTATCTGGTAAGTCTTTTTTTTTTTTTCCCACAAATCTATTTTCGCATGCAATATGGGGTTTTAGTAACTAAGAATGTGAAAAGCACTCAAAATACACGGATTTATTTAGGTTGTTCTGTTTCTCAATTAGGAGTGTTATACATGAGTTTTAGCATTTTTGTATCTAGGAAACCTCTCCATATTCACGAAATTTTGCGTTTTTTGCCTTGTGGTTCTTTTGAACTATAAAACAGTCATTATACACTTTTCTTGCAATGTCCTTTTGTTTCCCGATATAGAGTGCTTTGCATCAATTTTCGCGTTTTTTGTAAGTAATAAGCTCAAAACACTCGAAATATACCTTTTTAGTAACGTATTTCTTGATATTGGTTGCTTTGCATCCGTTTAGCGTTTTTCTTCGTAAAACACTGAGAAGACACGTTTTCAGTAACTGTTTTGGATTCCCATATAGAGTTCCTTATTATTTATCGTTTTGGTGCCTAATATGCTAAAAAAAACACTCAAAACACAGATTTCTGGTAATGTCGTTTAATTTTCTCATATAGGAGGCTTTGCATGCAATTTAGGGTTTGGTACATCACAGTTCGAAAAAAAAAGCTGAAATTAACTTTTTTGATAATATTCTTTTATCATACGATTGGCCTGATTTTCCTAGAATTTTGGCATCTCGGTACTATGAAGATGAATAAAAAAAAAATAAATAAATAAACAAAATAATTTTTTTTTATTTATTTTTTTTTTATTTTCTAAATAAAGAGTGTTATTTGTGGGTTTTAGCTTTTTGGTACTTAAGGAACTTAAAAAAAAAACACTCGTAATACACGTTTCTCGTAATGTCCTTTTGTTTCCCAAACATAATGTTATTTGCATGTATTTAAGCGTTTTTATAGATAACATGATCAAAAACACTCAAAATATATGTTTTTGGTAATGTTATTCTGTTTCTCCATAAAGTTTGTTTTGCGTGCGTTTTAGCGGTTTGTTATATAAGGAGCTCAAAAACACTTAAAGGCAAGTTTTTGGTATGAATTGGTGTTATTCCAATGTAAAATGATTCCCCTGCTTTTCAGCGCGTTATTGCCTATCACGCGCAAAAACACTTAAAAGACACTTTTCTGGTAATGTCATTTTTTTCTCACATAAAGGTGGTTTTGCATGCAATTTGGAGTTTTGGTAACTAACAATGTGAAAAGCACTCAAAATACTCCCATTTAGTAAGGTTGTTCTGTTTCTCAATTAAGAGTATTATTCATGAGTTTTAGCATTTTGGTATCTAGGAACCTTCTCCATATACACGAGTTCTTGTGTTTTTTGCCTTTTGGTTCGTTTGAACTATAAAAAACTCATTATACACTTTTCTTGCAAAGTCCTTTTGTTTTCTCATATGGAGTGCTTTGCATCAATTTTCCCGTTTTTTTTGTAGGTAACAAGCTCAAAAACACTCTATAATATACCTTTTTGGTAATGTTTTTCTATTTCTTGATATTAGTTGGTTTGCATCCGTTTTAGCGTTTTTCTACGTAAAACAGTGAAAAGACACGTTTTCAGCAATTTTGTTTTGGATTCTCATATAGGGTGAGTTCCTTATTTTTTATCGTTTTGGCGCCTAACATGCAGAAAAACACTCAAAAAAACAGATTTCTGGTAAAGTCGTTTAATTTCCTCATATAGGAGTCTTTGGATGCACTTTAGGGTTTCGTATATAACAGTCCGAAAAAAAACTAAAATTAACTTTTTTGATAATTTTCTTTTATCATATAATAGCCCTGAATTTTCCCAGAATTTTGGCATCTCGGTACCTATGAAAATGAATAACAAAAAAAAAAAAAATCATATTTTTTTATTTTCTTACTTTTTTTTCTAAATAGTGTTATTTGTGGGTTTTAAATTTTTGGTACTTAAGGAACTTAAAAACACTTATAATACACATTTCTCGTAATGTCCTTTTGTATGTATTTAAGCGTTTTTATAGATAACATGTTCAAAACCCTCACTATATATGTTTTTGGTAATTTTATTCGGTTTCTCCATAAAAGGTGTTTTCCATGCGTTTTAGCGTTTTGGTACGTAATGAGCTCAAAAACACTTAAAGGCAAGTTCTTGGTAAAATTTGTTTTTATTCCCATGTAATGTGATTACCTTGCTTTTTAGTGCTTTATTGCCTAACACGCTGAAAAACACTCAAAAGACAATTTTCTTGTAATATTTTTTTCCCACATAAAGCTAGTTTTGCATGGAATTTGGTGTTTTGGTAACTAAGAATGTGAAAAAAAACTCAAAACACAGGCATTTAGTAAGGTTGTTCTATTTCTTAATTAAAAGTGTTATTCATGAGTTCCAGCATTTTGTTATGTAAGAAACTTTTCTAATGCACACATTTGGTAAGGTATTTCTGTTTTAAAATTAAAAGTGTTATTCATGAGTTTCAGCTTTTTGGTATGTAAGAAACTTCTTTATCTACAAGAGTTTTTGAGCTTTTTACCTTGTGGTTCTTGTCAAACTATAAAACACTCATACAGGTTTCTCGTAATGTCCTTTTTTTTTTTTGCCAATATGAAGTGCTTTCCATCCATTTTTTGTATTTTTTGTAGGCAACAAGCTCAAAAACACATCAAAATATATATTTTTGGTAATGTTATTCTTTTTCTTCATATTGGTTGGTTTACATCCGTTTTAGCGTTTTTCTACGTAAATCACTGAAAAGACACGTTTTCAGTAATATTGTTGAAATTGCTGAAAAACACTGAAAAGACAGGTTTCTGGTAAAGTCGTGTAATTTCCCCATATAAGTGGATTTGCATACACTTCAGGGTTTGTACATAACTCCGGAAAAAAGCTAAAAATATATTTTTTATAATTTTTTTTTTTTTACAAAATTTCCATGAATTTTGCCATAATATTGGCATCTCGGTACCTTTGAAGATGAATAACAAAAAAAAAAATTTCTCTATAAAGAGTGTTATTTTTGGATTTTAGCTTTATGGTACTTAATTAAAAACACTCATAATACACGATTTTTGTAATGTCCTTTTGTTATACAAACATAGGGTTCTTTGAATGTATTTAAGCGTTTTTATAGGTTACATGATCAAAAACACTCAAAATACATGTTTTTGGTTATGTTACTCTGTTTCTCTATATAGGGTGTTTTGCATGCATTTTAGAGATTTGGTATGTAAGAAGTTAAAAAACACTTAAAGTCAAGTTCTTCGTAAAAGTTGGTTTAATTCCCATGGTAATGTGATTGTTCTGCTTTTTAGTGCTTTGTTGCATATCACGCTGGAAAACACTAAAAACACACTTTTTTGGTAATGTCATTTTTTTTTTCCTACATGAAGATAGTTTCGCATGTAATTTGGCATTTTCGTAACTAAGAATATGAAAAACACTCAAAATACACAATTTGGTAAGGTAGTTCTGTTTATCGATTAAAAGTGTTATTCATGCATTTCATCATTTCGGTATGTAAGAAATTTCTCTATATACACGAGTTTTTGCGTTTATTGCCTTGTGGTTCTTTTAAAACTATAAAACACTCATTATACACGTTTCTCGTAATGTCCTTTTGTTTCCTAATATAGAGTACTTTACATCCATTTTTGCATTTTTTTTTGTTGGTAACAAGCTCAAAAACACTCAAAATATATCTTTTTGGTAATGTTATTCTATTTCATAATATAGGCTGGTTTCCATCCGCTTTAGCGTTTTTCTACGTAAAACACTGAAAAGACACGTTTTCAGTAATTTTGTTTTAGATTCACATATTGAAGAACTTCCATATTATTTATCGTTTTGGTGCCTAACATGCTAAAAAACACTGAAAAGACAGGATTTTGATAAAATCGTTTTATTTTCCCTATATAGGTGTCTTTGCATGCACTTTAGGGTTTGGTACATAACAATCCGAAAAAAAAAGCTATAATTAACTTTTTTGGTAATTTTCTTTTTTCCACATAAATTCCCTGAATTTTGGCAGAATTTTGGCATCTCGGTACCTATAAGGATGAATAACAAAAAAAAAATCCCATTTTTTATTTTTTTGTTTATTATTTTTTTTTTCTAAATAAAGTGTTATTTGTGGGTTTTAGCTTTTAGGTAGAGAAGGAACTTAAAAAACACTCATAATACACGTTTCTCGTAATATCCTTTCGTTTCGCAAACATAAGATTCTTTCCATGTATTTAAGCGTTTTTATAGATAATATGATCAAAAACACTCAAAATACATGTATTTGGTAATATCATTCTGTTTCTCCATAAAATGTATTTTCCATGCGTTTTAGCGTTTTTGGTATGTAAGGAGCTCAAAAACACTTAAAGGCAAGTTCTTGGAAAAAATTGGTATTATTCCAGTGTAATGTGATTGCCCTTCCTTTTAGTGCTTTATTGAGTAACACGCTCAAAAACACTCAAAAGACATGCAAGGCCTCGCATAGGAGGAAATTAGAGACCTTACCAGAAATCTGTGTTTTGAGTGTTTTTCAGCATGTTATGCACCAAAACGATAAATAATAAGGAACTCACTCTCTGTGGGAATCCAAAAGAAAATTACTGAAAACGTGTCTTCTCAGTGTTTTACGTAGAAAAACGCTAAAACTGATGCAAATCAACCAATATCAAGAAGCAGAAAAACATTACCAAAAATGTATATATTGAGTGTTTTTGAGCTTGTTACCTACAAAAAAAACGCAAAAATTGATACAAAGCACTGTATATTGGGAAACAAAGGGACATTGCGAGAAAAGTGTATAATGAATGTTTTATAGTTAAAAAAAAATTACAAGGCAAAAAACGCAAAAACTCGTGAATATGGAGAAGCTTCCTACATAATAAAATGCTGAAACTCATGAATAACACTCCTAATTAAGAAACAGAAAAACCTTACTACATGCGTGTCAAAAACACTAAAAGGCAAGGTCTTCGTAAAAGTTGGTTTTATGCCTATGTAATGTGATTGCCCTGCTTTTTAATGCTTTATTGCCTAACACTCTCAAAAACACTCAAAGACACTTTTCTGGTAATGTCATTTTTTTCCCACATAAAGTTAGTTTCGCATGGAATTTAGGGTTTTGGTAACTAAGAATGTAAAAAATACACTTAAAATACACGCATATAGTAAGGTTGTTCTGTTTCTTGATTAAGAGTGTTATTCATGAGTTTCAGCATTTTGGTATCTTAGAAACTTCTCCACACAGACGAGTTTTTGCGTTGTTTGCCTTGTGATTCTGGTGAAACTATAAAACACTCATTATACACGTTTCTCGTTATGTCCTTTTTTTTCCTAATATACAGTGCTTTGCATCCATTTTTGAATTTTTTTTTTATGTAACAAGCTCAAAAACACACAAAATATACTTTTCTGGTAGTATTATTCTATTTTTTCATATTGGTTGGTTTGCATCCGTTTTAGCGTTTTTCTGCGTAAATCTTTTAAAAGACACGTTTTCAGTAATTTTGTTTTGGATTTCCATATAGAGTGACTTTAATATTATCTATCGTTTTGGTGCCTAACATACGTAAAAACACTCAAAAGACAGGTTTCTTGTAAAGATGTTAAATTTTTCCCAAATAGGTGGCTTTGCATACACTTTATAGTTTGTTACATAACTTCAAAAAAAAAGATAAAATTAACATTTTCGATAATGTTCTTTTTTCCAAATAATTTATCTGAATTTTGGCAGAATTTTGGCATCTTGGTACCTATAAACATGAATAACAAAAAAATAAAAATGCTATTTCTTTATTTATTTTTTCTTTATAAAGAGTGTTATTTGTAGGTTTTAACGTTTTAGTACTTAAGCAACTTAAAAACATTCATAATACACATTTCTCGTATTGTCCTTTCGTTTCCCAAATATAGGGATCTTTGCATGTATTTAAGCGTTTTTATAGGTAACATGATAAAAAACACTCAAAAACACTTGTTTTTGGTAATGTTATTTTGCTTCTCCATAAAGCAGTGTTTTGCATGCGTTTTAGCGATTTGGTATGTAAGGAGCTGAAAAACATTTCAAGGCAAGTTCTTGGTAAAAGTTGGTTTTATTCCAATGTAATATGATTGCCCTGCTTTTTAGTGCTTTATTGCCTAACACGCTCAAAAAAAACTCAAAAGACACTTCTGGTAATGTCATTTTTTTTCCCACATAAAGCTAGTTTCGCATGCTATTTGAGGTTTTGCTAAGAATGTGAAAAAAAAACACTCAAAATACATGCTTTTGATAACGTTGTTCTGGTTCTGAATTAAGATTGTTATTCATAAGTTTCAGCATTTTGGTGTCTAAGAAACTTCTTTATATACACGATTTCATGCGCCTTTTGCCTTGTGGTTCTTGTGAACCACAAGTTCCTTTGCCCGAAAATAATAAGACACTCATTAGAGACGTTTCTCGTAATGTCCTTTTCTTTCCCAATAGGGAGTGCTTTGCATTTATTTTCGCGTTTTTTTCAAGGTAAGAAGCTCAAAAACACTCAAAATATACCTTTTTGGTAATGTTATTCTATTTCTTCATATTGGTTGGTTTGCATCCATTTTAGCGTTTTTCTACGTAAAACACCGAGAAAACACGTTTTCAGTAAATTTGTTTTCGATTCCCAAAGAATATTGACAGAATTTTGGCATCTTAGTACCTGTGAAAATGAATAACAAAAAAAAAAATTGTATTTTATTTTATTTTTTCTCTATAAAGAGTTTTATTTGTAGGTTTTAGCTTTTTTGGTACTTAAGGAACTTAAAAACACTCATAATACACGTTTCTCATAATGTCCTTTCGATTCCCAAACATAAAGTTCTTTGCATGTATTTAAGCGTTTTTATAAATAACATGATCAAAAACACTCAAAATACATGTTTTAGTAATGTTACTCTGTTTCTCCATAAAAGGGTGTTTTTGCATGCGTTTTAGCGTTTTGGTATTTAAGGAGTTAAAAAAAAAAACCTTAAAGGAAAGTTCTTCGTAAAAGTTGGTTTTATTCCCACGTAATGTGATTGTTCTACTTTTTAGTGCTTTGTTGCATATCACGCTCGAAAACACTCAAAAGACACTTTTCTGTTAATATCTTTTTTTTTTTCCCACATAAAGCTAATTTTTTGCGTTTTTTGCCTTGTGGTTCGTGTAAAACTATAAAACACTCATTGTAAACGTTTCATGTAATGTTCTTTTGTTTCTCAATATTGAGTGTTTTCCATCCATTTTCGCATTTTTTCTAGGTAACCTGCTGAAAATCACTCAAAATATATCTTTTTGTTAATGTTATTCTATTTCTTCATATTGGTTGGTTTGCATTCGTTTTAGCGTTTTTCTTCGTAAATCACTGAAAAAGACACGTTTTTAGTAAAATTTTTGAAATTGCTGAAAAACATTCAAAAGACAGATTTCTGGTAAAGTCGTGTAATTTTTTCATATAGGTGTTTTGGTACATAATTCCGGAAAAAAGCTAAATTTTTTTTTTATATGTTCTTTCATTTCACAGACATAGGGTTCTTTGCATGTATTTAAGCGTTTTTATAGGTAACATGATCAAAAAACACTCAAAATACATGTTTTTGGTGATGTTATTCTGTTTCTCCATGAAGGGTGTTTTGCATGCGTTTTAGCGTTTTGGTATGTAAGGAGATAAAAACATTTAAAGGCAAGTTCTTCGTAAAACTTAGTTTTATTCCTATATAATGTGATTATTCTGCTTTTTAGTGTTTTGTTGCATATCACGCTCAAAAACCCTCAAAAGACACTTTTCTGATAATGTCATTTTTTCCCACATAAAGCTAGTTTCGCATGTAATTTGGGATTTTCGTAACTAAGAATGTGAAAAACACTCAAAATACACACATTTGGTAAGGTAGTTCTGTTTCTCAATTAAAAGTGTTATTCATTAGTTTTAGCATTTTGGTATGTAAGAAACTTCTCAATATACACAAGTTTTTGCGTTTTTTGTCTTGTCGTTCTTGTGAAACTATAAAACACTCATTATACACGTTTCTCGTAATGTCGTTTTGCTTCCTAATATAGAGTGCTTTCCATCCATTTGTGCGTTTTTTGTAGGTAAAAAGCTCAAAAATACTTTTTGGTAATGTTTTCAATTTCTTCATTTATGTTGGTTTGCATCCGTTTTAGCGTTTTTCTACGTAAAACACTGAGAAGACACTCAAAAATAATTATACACGTTTCTCGTAATGTCTTTTTGTTTCCCAATAGGGAGTGCTTTGCATCCATTTTCGCGTTTTTTTAGGTAACAAGCTAAAAAAACACTCAAAATGTACCTTTTTGGTAATGTTATTTTATTTCTTCTTATTGGTTGGTTTGCATCCGTTTAAGCGTTTTTCTACGTAAAACACCGAAAAGACACGTTTTCAGTAATTTTGTTTTAGATTCCCATATAGAGTGACTTGCATGTTATTTACCGTTATGGTGTCTAACAAGCTTAAAAACACTCATAAGACAGTTTTCTGGCAAAGACGTTTAATTTCCCCATATAGGTGGCTTTGCATGCACTTTAGGGTTTGGTACATAACAATACGAAAAAAAAAAAGCTAAAATTAACTTTTTTGATAATTGACTCATAATTTCATGAATTTTGCCCAAATTTTGCAAAAAAACATACAAAATGTATGTTTTTGGTAATGTTATTCTCTTTCTCCATAAAGTGTGTTTTGCTTGCGTTTTAGCGTTTTGGTATATAAGGAGCTTAAAACACTTAAAAGGCAGGTTCTTCGTAAAAATTGATTTTATTGCCATGTAAAGTGATTCCCCTGTTTTTTAGTGCTCTATTCCCTATCACGCTCAAAAACACTCAGTAGACACTTTTCTGGTAATGTCACTTTTTTTCCCACATAAAGCTGGTTTCGCATGCAATTTGGGAATTTGGTAACTAAGAATGTGAAAAGCAGTCAAAACACACGCATTTAGTAAAGTTGTTCTGTTTCTCAATAAAGAGTGTTATTAATGAGTTTCAGCATTTTGGTATCTATGAAACTTCTCCATATACACGAGTTTTTGCGTTTATTGCCTTTTGGTTCTTTTGAACTATAAAACATTCATTATACACTTTTCTCGCAGTCCTTTTGTTTCCCAATATAAAGTGCTTTTTTATCAATTTTCGCATTTTTTAGAGGTAACAAGCTCAAAAACACTCAAAATATACCTTTTTGGTAATGTTTATTTCTACTTTTTGATATTGGTTGGTTTGCATCCGTTTTAGTGTTTTTCTACGTAAAACACTAAGAAGACACGTTTTCAGTAATTTTGTTTTGGTTTGCCATATAGAGTGAGTTCCTTATTATTGATCGTTTTGGTGCCTAACATGCTGAAAAACACTCAAAACACAGATTTCTGGTAAGGTCGTTTAATTTTCTCATATAGGAGGCTTTGCATGCACTTTAGAGTTTGGTACATAACAGTCCGAAAAAAAAAGCTAAAATTAACTTTTTTGATAATATTCTTTGGTTCAAAAAATTTTCCTGAATTTTCCCATCTATGAAGATCATCTATGAAGATGAAAATAAAAAATTCCTATTTTTTTTCCAAATAAAGTGTTATTTGTTTGTTTTAGCTTTTTGGTACTTAAGGAACTTAAAAAAAAAACACTGATAATACACGTTTTTCGTAATGTCCTTTTGTTTCCCAAACATAATGTTCTTTCCATGTATTTAAGCGTTTTTTATAGATAACATGATAAAAAAACCAAATTACATGTTTTTGGTAATGTTATTCTGTTTCTCCATAAAGTTTGTTTTGCATGCGTTTCTGCGGTTTGGTATATAAGGAGCTCAAAAACATTTAAAGGCAAGTTCTTTGTAAAAATTGGTTTTATTCCAATGAAAAGTGATTGCCCTGCTTATTAGTGCTTTATTGCCTATCACGCTCAAAAACACTCAAAAGACATTTTTCTAGAAATGTCATGTTTTCCCATATAAATCTGGTTTCGCATAAATTTTGCGTTTTTTGTAACTAAGAATATGAAAAACACTCAAAACACACGAATTTGGTAAGGTTGTTCTGTTTCTCAATTAAGAGTGTTATTCATGAGTTTCATCATTTTGGTATCTCCATATCATATACACATGTTTTTGCGTTTTTTGCCTTGTTGTTCTTTTGAACTATAATACACTCATTATACACTTTTCTTGCAATGTCCCTCTGTTTCCCAATATAGAGTGCATTGTATCAATTTTAGCATTTTTTTGTAGGTAACAAGCCCAAAAACACTCAAAATATACCTTTTTGGTAATGTTTTTTCTATTTCTTGATATTGGTTGATTTGCATCCATTTTAGCGTTTTTCTACGTAAAACACTGGGAGGACACGTTTTCCGTAATTTTGTTTTCGATTCCCATATAAAGTGAGTTCCTTATTTATTTATCTTTTTGGTGCCTAACATTCTGAAAAACACTCAAAAGACAGATTCCTTTTAAGGTCGTTTAATTTCCTCATATAGGAGGCTTTGTATGCACTTAAGGGTTTGGTATATAACAGTCCGATTTTGATAATTTTCTTTTATCATATAATAGCCCGGATTTTTTCCAGAATTTTGGCATCTCGGTATCTATGATGATGATTAACAAAAAAAAGTAAATAATATTTTTTTATTTTTTATTTTTTTATTTTTCTAAATAAAGAGTGTTATTTGTGGGTTTTAGCTTTTTGCTACTTAAGGAACTTAAAAACACTCATAATACATATTTCTCGTAATGTCCTTTCGTTTCCAAAACATAAAGTTCTTTGCATGTATTTCAGCGTTTTTATAAATAACATGATCAAAAACACTCAAAATACATGTTTTTGGTAATGTTATTCTTTTTCTCCATAAAAGGTGTTTTGCCTGCATTTTAGCGTTTTGGTATGTAATGAGCTCAAAAACACCTAAAGGCAAGTTCTTGGTAAAAGTTGGTTTTCTTCCCATGTACGAGTAATGTGATTGCCCTGCTTTTTAGTGGTTTATTGCCTAACACTGAAAAACACTCGAAAGACATTTTCTGGTAATATTATTTTTTTCCCACATAAAGCTAGTTTCGCATGGAATTTGGGGTTTTGGTAACTAAAAATGTGAAAAACACTCAAAATACAGGCATTTAGTAAGGTTGTTCTGTTTCTTAATTAAAAGTGATATTCATGAGCTTCAGCTTTTTGGTATGTGAGAAACCTCTTTAATACACACATTTGGTAAGTTAGTTCTGTTTCTCAATTAAAAGTGTTATTCATGAGTTTCAGCATTTTGATAAGTAAGAAACTTCTTTATGTACACGAGTTTTTGAGTTTTTTGCCTTGTGGTTCTTGTGAAACTATAAAACACTCATTATACACGTTTCTTGTAATGCCTTTTTCTTTCCTAATATAGAGTGCGTTTCATCCATTTTCGAATTTTTTTGTAGGTAACAAGCTCAAAAACACATCAAAATATATCTTTTTGGTAATGTTATTCTATTTCTTCATATTGGTTGGTTTGCATCCGTTTTAGCGTTTTTCTACGTAAAACACACATTTGTGGTAAGGTCGTTTAATTTCCTTATATAGGAGGCTTTGCATGCAATTTAGGGTTTGGTACATAACAGTCCGAAAAATGAAGCTGAAATTAACTTTTTTGGTAATATTCTTTTATCATATGATTGCCCAGAATTTTCCCAGAATTTTGTCATCTCCGTACTATGAAGATGAATAAAAAAAAAAAAAAATCCTATTTTTCTATTTTTTTATTTTTTATTTTCTAAATAAAGAGTATTATTTGTGGGTTTTAGCTTTTTGCTACTTAAGGAACTTAAAAAACACTCATAATACACGTTTCTCGTAATATACTTTTGTTTCCCAGATATAATGTTCTTTGCATGTATTTAAGCGTTTTTATAGATAACATGATCAAAAACACCCAAAATACATGTTTTTGGTAATGTTATTCTGTTTCTCCATAAAGTTTGTTTTGCATGCGTTTTAGCGGTTTGTTATATAAGGAGCTCAAAAAAAACTGAAGGGCAAGTTTTTGGTATGAATTGGTGTTATTCCAATGTAATATGATTGCCTATCACGCTCAAAAACACTTAAAAGACACTTTTCTGGTAATGTCATTTTTTTCTCACATAAAGGTGATTTCGCATGCAATTTGGGGTTTTGGTAACTAAGAATGTGAAAAGCACTCAAAAAACACGCATTTAGTAACGTTGTTCTGTTTCTCAATTAAGAGTGTTTTTCATGAGTTTCAGCATTATGGTATCTAGGAACCTTCTCCATATACACGAGTTTTTTGTGTTTTTTGCCTTTTAGTTCGTTTGAACTATAAAAAAAAACTCATTATACACTTTTCTTGCAAAGTCCTTTTGTTTTCTAATATAGAGTGCTTTGCATCAATTTTCCCGTTTTTTGTAGGTAACAAGCTCAAAAACACTCAAATTATACCTTTTTGGTAATGTTTTTCTCTTTCTTTATATTGGTTGGTTTGCATCCGTTTTAGCGTTTTTGTACTTAAAACACTGAAAAGACACGTTTTCAGCAAATTTTGTTTTGGATTCTCATATAGAGTGAGTTTCTTATTATTTATCGTTTTGGTGCCTAATATGCTGATAAACACTAAAAAAAACAGATTTCTGGTAACGTCGTTTAATTTCCTCATATAGGAGTTTTTGGATGCACTTTAGGGTTTGGTATATAACAGTCCAAAAAAAAAAACTAAAATTATCTTTTTTGTTCATTTTCTTTTATCATATAATAGACCTGAATTTTTTCCAGAATTTTGGCATCTCGGTACCTATGAAGATAAATAACAAAAAAAAAAATCCTTTTTTTTAATTTTCTACTTTTTTTTTTCTAAATAAAGAGTGTTATTTGTTTTTTGTAATTTTATTCTGTTTCTCCATAAAAGGTGTTTTGCATGCGTTTTAGCGTTTTGGTATGTAATGAGCTCAAAAATACTTAAAGGCAAGTTCTTGGTAAAAGTTGTTTTTATTTCCATGTAATGTGATTACCCTATTTTTTATTGCTTTATTGCCTAACACGCTTAGAAACACTCAAAAGACACTTTTCTGGTAATATCATTTTTTTTTTCCATATAAAGCTAGTTTTGCATGGAATTTGGGGTTTTGGTATCTAAGAATGTGAAAAAAACCTCAAAACACAGGCATTTAGTAAGGTTGTTCTATTTTTTAATTAAAAGTGTTATTCATGAGTTCCAGCATTTTGGTATGTAAGAAACTTTTCTAATACACACATTTGGTAAGGTATTTCTGTTTCAAAATTAAAAGTGTTATTTATGATTTTCAGCTTTTTGGTATGTAAGAAACTTCATTATGTACACGAGTTTTTGAGCTTTTTACCTTGTGGTTCTTGTCAAACTATAAAACACTCATACATGTTTCTCGTAACGCCCTTTTCTTTGCCAATATAGTGTGCTTTCCATCCATTTTTGCATTTTTTGTAGGTAACAAGCTGAAAAACACATCAAAATATATCTTTTTGGTAATATTATTCTATTTCTTCATATTGGTTGGTTTACATCCGTTTTAGCGTTTTTCAACGTAAATCACTGAAAAGACACGTTTTCAGTAATATTGTTGAAATATCTGAAAAAAAACACTCAAAGATAGGTTTCTGGTAAAGTCGTGTAATTTCCCCATATTGGTGGATTTGCATACACTTCAGGGTTTGTACATAACTTCGGAAGAAAGCTAAAATTATTAATTTTATACTTTTTTTTTTATTTCCATGAATTTTGCCAGAATTTTGATATCTCGGTACCTATGAAGATTAATTAGAAAAAAAAAAATTTCTCTCTATAAAGAGTCTTATTTGTGGGTTTTAGCTTTTTGGGACTGAAGTAACTTAAAAACACTCATAATACACGATTTTCGTAATGTAATGTTTTTTTTTTTTTTATTTCTTAGGTACCAAGATCTGTTTGACGCATTGAAGAACAGTCTATATGGAGAAAAGAACAAGATTACCAAAAATGTTCTTTTTGAGTGTTTTCACATTGTTAGGTACGAAAACACTCTATAAAGAGTGTTATTTGTGGGTTTTAGCTTTCTTATACTTAACGAACTTAAAAAAAACTCATAATACACGTTTCTCGTAACGTCCTTTCATTTTCCAAACATAGGGTTCTTTCGATGTATTTTAGCTTTTTTTTATAGGTAACATGATGAAAAACACTCAAAATACATGTTTTTTGGTAATATTATTCTGTTTCTCCATAAAGGGTGTTTTGCATGCGTTTTAGCGTTTTGGTATGTAAGGAGCTCAAAAACACTTAAAGGCAAGTTCTTCGTAAAAGTTCGTTTTATTCCCATGTAATGTGATTCCCGTGCTTTTTACTGCTTTATTGCCTATCACGCTCAAAAACTATTTCGTAATGTCATTTTATTTTCCCACATAAAGCTAGTTTCGCATGCATTTTAGGGTTTTGATAACTAAGAATGTGAAAAGCACTCAAAATACACGCATTTGGTAAAGTTGTTCTGTATTCTTAATTAAGAGTGTTATTCCTGAGTGTTAGCATTTTGGTATCTAAGAAAATTCTTTATATACACGAGTTTTTGCGTTTTTTGCCTTGTGGTTCTTGTGAAACTATAAAACACTCATTATATACATTTCTCGTAATGTCCTTTTGTATCCCAATATAGAGTGCTTTCCATCCATTTTCACATTTTTTGAAGGTAAGAAGCTCAAAAACATTAAAAATATACCTTTTTCGTAATATTATTCTATTTCTTCATATTCGTTGGTTTGCATCCTGTTTAGCGGTTTTCTTCGTAAAACACTTAAAGGACTTTTTTTCAGTAATTTTGTGATTGATTCCCATTTTGAGTGACTTCCATATTATTTATCGTTTCGGTTCCTAACATGCTAAAAAACACTCAAAAGACAGGTTTCTGACAAAATTGTTTAATTTCCCAATATAGGAGGCTTTGGATGCATTTTAGGGTTTGGTATATAACAGTCCGCAAAAAAGATAAATTAACATTTTATCATAATGTTCTTTTTTTACATAATTTCTCTGAATTTTTCCAGAAATCTGGCATCTCGGTACCTATGAAGATGAATAACAAAAAAAAAATTCCTATATTTTTTATTTATTTATTTATTATTTTCTCTATAAAGAGTGTTATTTATTGGTTTTAGCTTTTTGGTACTTAAGGAACTTAAAAAAACACTCATAATACACGTTTCTCGAAATGTTCTTTCGTTTCTCAAACATAAGGTTTTTTCATGTACTGAAGCGCTTTTATAGGTAACATGATCAAAAACACTCAAAATACATGTTTTTGGTAATGTTATGATGTTTTTCCATGTAGGGTGTTTTGCAAGCTTTTTTTTTTAGCGTTTTGGTATATAAGGAGCTCAAAAATACTTAAAGGCAAGTTCTTGCTAAAAGTTGGTTTTATTCCTATGTAATGTGATTACCCTGCTTTTTATTGCTTTATTGCCTATCATGCTAAAAAAAAAAAAACACTTAAAAGACACTTTTCTGGTAATGTCATTTTTTTCCCACATAAAGCTACTTTCACATGCAATTTGGGGTTTTGGTAAATAAGAATGTGAAAAACACTCAAAATACACGCATTTGGTAAGGTTGCTCTGTTTTTCAATTATTAGTGTTATTCAGGAGTTTCAGCATTTTGGTATCTAAGAAACTTCTCCATATATACGAGTTTTTTGCGTTTTTTGCCTTGTGGTTCTTCAGAATCTATAAAACACTCATTATACACATTTCTCGTAATGTCCTTTTGTTAACCAATAGAGAGAGCTATGCATCCATTTTCACGTTTTTTGTAAGTAAACAGTTCAAAAACACTAAAAATGTAAATTTTTGGTAATGTTATTCTATTTCTTCATATTGGTTGGTTTGCATACGTTTTAGCGTTTTTCTACGTAAAACACGGAAAAGACACGTTTTCAGTAATTTTGTTTTGGAGTCCCACATAGAATGGCTTCCATATTAATTACTGTTTTGGTGACTAACATGCTGAAAAACACTCACAACACAGGTATCTCGCAAAATCCTCTTTTAGAGACTTTGGTGAAACTTTTGCTGTTGCCTTGGACATATCAAAAGCCTTTGATAGAGTCTGGCACAAAGCTTTGATTTCAAAACTACCCTCGTACGGTTTCTATCCTTCTCTCTGTAACTTCATCTCAAGTTTCCTTTCTAACCGTTCTATTGCTGCTGTGGTAGACGGTCACTGTTCTTCTCCTAAATCTATTAACATTGGTGTTCCTCAGGATTCTGTCCTGTCACCCACTCTCTTCTTATTATTCATTAATGATCTTCTAAACCAAACTTCTTGTCCTATCCACTCCTATGCTGATGATACCACCCTGCACTTTTCCACGTCTTTTCATAGACGTCCAACCCTTCAGGAGGTAAACATATCACGCAGGGAAGCCACAGAACGCCTGACTTCTGATCTTTCTAAAATTTCTGATTGGGGCAGAGCAAACTTGGTATTGTTCAATGCCTCAAAAACTCAATTCCTCCATCTATCAACTCGACACAATCTTCCAGACAACTATCCCCTCTTCTTCAATGACACTCAACTGTCCCCCTCTTCTACACTGAACATCCTCGGTCTGTCCTTTACTTATAATCTGAACTGGAAACTTCACATCTCATCTCTAGCTAAAACAGCTTCTATGAAGTTAGGTGTTCTGAGACGTCTCCGCCAGTTTTTCTCACCCCCCCAGCTGCTAACTCTGTACAAGGGCCTTATCCGTCCATGTATGGAGTATGCTCAACATGTCTGGGGGAGTTCCACTCATACTGCTCTTCTAGACAGGGTGGAATCAAAAGCTTTTCGTCTCATCAACTCCTCTCCTCTAACTGACTGTCTTCAGCCCCTCTCTCACCGCCGCAATGTTGCATATCTAGCTGTCTTCTACCGCTATTTTCATGCCAACTGCTCTTCTGATCTTGCTAACTGCATGCCTCCCCTTCTTCCGCGGCCTCGCTGCACAAGACTTTCTTCTTTCTCTCACCCCTATTCTGTCCACCTCTCTAACACAAGAGTTAACCAGTATTCTCAATCATTCATCCCTTTCTCTGGTAAACTCTGGAACTCCCTGCCTTCTTCTGTATTTCCACCTTCCTATGATTTGAATTCCTTCAAGAGGGAGGTTTCAAGACACTTATCCACCAATTTCTGACCACTGCTTTGACCCTTTTATGGGACTGGCATTTCAGTGGGCATTTTTTTTATTAGATTTTTGTTGCCCTTGGCCAGTATCCTTCCTACATAAAAAAAAAAAAAGTCGTTTAATTTCCTCATATAGTTAGCTTTGCATGCACTTTAGGGTTTGGTACATAACAGTCAAAAAAAAAGCTGAAATTAACTTTTTTGATAATGTTCTTTTTTTTATATAATTTCCCTGAAATTTTGCCAGAATTTTAGCGTCTTGGTACCTATGAAGAAGAATAACAAAAAAAAATCCTATTTTTTTATTTATTTATTTATTTTTTCTCTCTATAAAGAAGTTTTAGCACGAGTTTTTGCGTTTTTTGCCCTGTGGTTCTTTTCAACTATAAAACATTCATTATACACTTTTCTCGCAATGTCCCTTTGTTTCCAAATATAGAGTGCTTTGCATCAATTTTCGCGTTTTTTTTTGTAGGTAACAAGCTCAAAAACACTCAAAATATACCTTTTTGGTAATGTTTTTCTACTTCTTGGTATTAGTTGGTTTGCATCCGTTTTAGCGTTTTCCTACGTAAAACACTGAGAAGACACGTTTTCAGTAATTTTGTCTTGGTTTGCCATATAGTGTGAGTTCCTTATTATTTATCGTTTTGGTGCCTAACATGCTGAAAACACTCAAAAAACAGATTTATGGTAAGGTCGTTTAATTACCTCATATGGGAGGCTTTGCATGCACTTTAGGGTTTGGTACATAACAGTCCGAAAAAAAAGCTAAAATCAACTTTTTTGATAATATTCTCTTATCATATAATTGCCTTTAATTTTCGCAGAATTTTGGCATTTCGTTACCTATGAAGATGAATAAGAAAAAAAAAAAAATCCTATTCTTTAATTTTTTTTGTTTATTTATTTTTCTAAATAAAGAGTGGATTTTAGGTTTTTGGTACTTAACAAACTTAAAAAAACTTATAATATACGTTTCTCGTAATGTCCTTTTGTTTCCCAAACATAAGGTTCTTTTCATGTATTTAAGCGTTTTTATAGATAACATGATCCATCAAGTTTGTTTTTCCATAAAGTTTGATTTGCATGCGTTTTAGCGGTTTAGTATATAAGGAGCTCAAAAACACTTAAAAGCAAGTTCTTGATAAAAAATTGGTTTTATTCAAATGTAATGTGATTGACCTGTTTTTTAGTGCTTTATTGCCTATAAGGCTCAAAAACGCTCAAAAACACTCATTTTTTCTGGTAATGTCATTTTTTTCTCACATAAAGGTGGTTTCGCATGCATTTTGGGGTTTTGGTAACTAAGAATGTGAAAAGCTCTCAAAATACACGCATTTAGTAAGGATGTTCTGTTTCTGAATTAGGAATGTTATTCATGAGTTTCAGCATTTTGGTATCTAGGAAACTTCTCCATATCCACAAGTTTTTGCGTTTTTTGCCTTTTGGTTCTTTTGAACTATAAAACACTCATTGTACACTTTTCTTGCAATGTCCTTTTATTTCCTAATATAGAGTGCTTTGCACTCAAAATATACCTTTTGGTAATGTTTTTTCTATTTTTTTTTATATTGGTTGGTTTGCATCCGTTTTAGCGTTTTTCTACGTAAAACACTGAGAAGACACGTTTTTAGTAGTTTTTTTTTTGGATTCCCATATAGAGTGAGTTCCTTATTTATTTATCGTTTTGGTGCCTAACATTCTAAAAAACACCCAAAAGACAGATTTCTTTTAAGGTCGTTTAATTTCCTCATATAGGAGGCTTTGCATGCACTTTAGGGTTTGGTATATAACAGTCCGAAAAAAAAGCTAAAAATTAACTTTTTTGATCATTTTCATCATAATAGTCATTAATCATATAATAGCCCGGAATTTTCCCAGAATTTTGGCATCTTGGTACCTATGAAGATGAATAACAAAAAAATAAATAAATCCTATTTTTTTTATTATTTTTTTTTTCTAAATAAAGAGTGTTATTTGTGGGTTTTAGCTTTTTGGTACTTAAGGAACTAAAAAACACACATAATACATATTTCTCGTAATGTCCTTTCGTTTCCCAAACATAAGGTTCTTTGCATGTATTTAAAACACTCAAAATACATGTTTTTGGTAATGTTATTCTGTTTGTCCTTAAAAGGTGTTTTGCATGCGTTTTAGCGTTTTGGTATGTAATGAGCTCAAAAACACCTAAAGGCAAGTTCTTGGTAAAAGTTGGTTTTATTCCCATGTAATGTGATTGCCCAAACACTCACTGTGATTGCTCAAAAACACTCGAAACACATTTTCTGGTAATTTTATTTTTTTCCCACATAAAGCTAGTTTCGCATGGAATTTAGGGTTTTGGTAACTAAGAATGAAAAACACTCAAAATACAGGCATTTAGTAAGGTTGTTCTGGTTCTTAATTAAAAGAATTATTCATGAGTTTCAGCATTTTGGTATGTAAGATACTTTTTTAATACACACATTCGGTAAGGTAGTTCTGTTTCTCAATTAAAAGTGTTATTTATGAGTTTCAGCATTTTGGTATGTAAGAAACTTCTTTATGCACACGAGTTTTTTAGTTTTTTGCCTTGTGGTTCTTGTGAAACTATAAAACACTCATTATACACGTTTCCCGTAATGTCCTTTTCTTTCCTAATATAGAGTGCGTTTCATCCATTTTCGTATTTTTTTGTAGGTAACAAGCTCAAAAACATATCAAAATATATATTTTTGGTAATGTTATTCTATTTTTTCATATTGGTTGGTTTGCATCCGTTTTAGCGTTTTTCTACGTAAATCACTGAAAAGACACGTTTTCAGTAATATTGTTGAAATTGCTGAAAAAAACACTCAAAATGCAGGTTTCTGGTAAAGTCGAGTAATTTCTCCATATAGGTGGCTTTGCATGCACTTCAGGGTTTGGTACATAACTCCGGAAAAAAGCTAAAATTATTTTTTTATAATGATTTTTTTTTACAAAATCTCCCTGATTTTTTCCAGAATTTTCGTATCTCGGTACCTATGAAAATGAATAAGAAAAATTTTGTTTTCTCTATAAAGTGTTATTTGTGAGTTTTAGCTTTTCGGTACTTAAGGAAATTAAAAACACTCATAATACACGATTTTCGTAATGTCCTTTTCTTATACAAACATAGGGTTCTTTACATGTTTTTTATAGGTAACATGATCAAAAACACTTAAAATACATATTTATGGTAATGTTATTCTGTTTCTCAATAAAGGGTGTTTTACATGCGTTTTAGCGTTTTGGTATGTAAGAAGTTAAAAAACACTTAAAGGCAAGTTCTTCGTAAAAGTTAGTTTTATTCCCAAGTAATGTGATTGTTCTGCTATTTAGTGATTTGTTGCATATCACGCTCAAAAATATTCAAAAGACATTTTTCTGGTGGCCATTTTTTTTTCCCACATAAAGCTAGTTTCGCATGTAATTTGGCAATTTCGTAACTATGAATGTGAAAAACATTCAAAATACACATTTTATTAGGGTAGTTCTGTTTCTCGATTAAAGTGTTATTCATGCATTTCATCATTTTGGTATATAAGAAACTTCTCTATATACACGAGTTTTTGCGTTTATTGCCTTGTGGTTCTTGTGAAACTATAAAACACTCATTATACACCTTTCTCTTAATGTTCTTTTGTTTCCTAATATAGAGTCTTTTCCATCCATTTTTGCATTTTTTGCAGGTTAAAAACACTCAAAATATATCTTTTTGGTAATGTTATTCTATTTCTTCATATTGGTTGATTTGCATCCGTTTTAGCGTTTTTCTTCGTAAATCTCTGAAAAGACTCATTTTCAGTAATATTGTTGAAATTGCTTCTGGTACAGGTTTCTGATAAAGTCGTGTAATTTTCCCATATAGGAAGTTTTGCATGCACTTCAAGGTTTCTTACATAACTCCGGAAAAAGCTATAATTATTTTTTTTGTAATTTTTTTTCTTAACCTAATTTTCCTGAATTTTGCCAGAATTTTGGCATTTCGGTACCTATAAAGATGAATAACAAGAAAAAAATCGTATTCATTTATTTTATTTTTTTCTCTATAAAGAGTGTTATTTGTGTGTTTTAGCTTTTTGGTACTTAAGGAACCTAAAAATTCTCATAATACACAATTTTCGTAATATCCTTTCGTTTCACAAACATAGGGTTCTTTGCATGTATTTAAGCGTTTTTATAGGTAACATAATCAAAAACACTTAAAATTCATGTTTTTGGTAATGTTATTTTGTTTTTCCATAAAGGCTGTTTTGCATGCGATTTAGCGTTTTGTTATGTAAGGACTTAAAAACACTTAAAAGGCATGTTTTTGGTAAAAGTTGGTTTTATTCCCATGTAATGTGATTGTTCTGCTTTTTAGTGCTTTGTTGCATATCACGCTGTAAAACACTCAAAAGACACTTTTCTGGTAATGTCATTTTTTCTCACACAAAACTAGTTTCGTTTGTAATTTCGGATTTTCGTAACTAAGAACGTGAAAAAACACTCAAAATACTCACATTTGGTAAGAAAGTTCTGTTTCTCAATTAAAAGTCTTATTCATGAGTTTCAGCATTTTGGAATGTAAGAAACTTCTTTATATACACGAGTTTTTGCGTTGTTTGCCTTGTGGTTCTTGTGAAACTATAAAACACTCATTATACACGTTTCTTGTAATGTCCTTTTGCTTCCCATTATAGAGTTGTTTCCATCCATTTTCGCGTTTTTTATAGGTAACAATTTCAAAAACACTCAAAATATACCTTTTTGGTAACGTTATTCTATTTCTTCGTTTTGGTTGGTTTGCATCCGTTTTAGCGTTTTTGTACGTAAAACACCGAAAAGACACGTTTTCAGTAATTGTGTTTTGGATTCCCATATAGATTGACTTCCTTGGGTTTTATCGTGTTGGTTCCTAACATGCTGAAAAACACTCATAAGACAGTTTTCTGGCAAAGAGGTTTTATTTCCCCATATGCACTTTAGGGGTTTGGTACATAACAGTCCGAAAAAAAAGCTAAATTTAACTTTTTTGATAATGTTCTTTTTTCATATAATTTCCTGAAATTTGCCCGAATTTTGGCACCTCGTTACCTGTGAATATGAATAAGAATGAAAAGAAAAAAATTGTATTTTTATATTTATTTATTTTTTTCTCAATAAAGAGTGTAATTTGTGGCTTTTAGCTTTTTCGTACTTAATGAACTTAAAAACAATCATAATACACGTTTCTCGTAATGTCCTTTCCTTTCCAAAAATAGGGTTCTTTGCATGTATTTAGGCGTTTTTATTGGTACCATGATCAAAAACACTCAAAATGCGTTTTTGGTAATGTTATTCTGTTTCACAATAAAGTGTATTTTGCATGCGTTTTGGTATATAAGGAGCTCAAAAATACTTAAAGGCAAGTTCTTATTAAAAATTGGTTTTTATTCCAATGTAATGTGATTGCCCTGCTTTTTAACGCTTTATTGCATAACTCGCTCAAAAACACTCAAAAGACATTTTTCTTGTAATGTTATTTTTTTCCTACATAAAGCTGGTTTCGCATGCAATTTGGGGTTTTGGTAACTAAGAATGTGAAAAGCACTCAAAATACACACATTTAGTAAGATTTTTCTGTTTCTCAATTAAGAGTGTTGTTCATGAGTTTCAGCATTTTGGTATCTACGAAACTTCTTCATATACACTAGTTTTTGCATTTTTTGCCTTGTGGTTCTTTTGAACTATAAAACAATCATTATACACTTTTCTTGCAATGTACTTTTCTTTCCCATTATAGAGAGCTTTGCATCAATTTTCGTGTTTTTTATAGGTAACAAGCTCAGAAACACTAAAAATATACCTTTTTGGTAAGGTTTTTCTATTTCTTGGTATTGGTTGGTTTGCATCGGTTTTAACGTTTTTCTACGTAAAACACTGAGAAGACACGTTTTCAGTAACTTTGTTTTGGATTCCCATATAAAGTGAGTTCCTTATTATTTATCGTTTTGGTGCCTAACATGCTAAAAAACACACAAAACACAGATTTCTGGTAAGGTCGTTTAATTTCCTCATTTTAGAGGCTTTGCATGCACTTTAGGGTTTCCTACATAACATTCCGAAAAAAAAGCTGAAATTAACTTTTTGATAATATTCTTTTATCACATAATTGCCTTGAATTTTCCCAGAATTTTGGCATCTTGGTACCTATGAAGATGAATAAGAAAAAAAAAATCCTCTTTATTTTATTTTTTTATTTTTTATTTACTAAATAAAGAGTGTTATTTGTGGCTTTTAGCTTTTTGGTACTTAAGGAACTTATAAAAACAGTCATAATACACGTTTCTCGTAATGTCCTTTTATTTCCCAAACATAATGCTCTTTGCATGTACTTAAGCGTTTTTATAGATAACGTGATCAAAAAAACTCAAAATACATGTTTTTGGTAATGTTATTCTGTTTCTCCATAAAGTTTGTTTTGCATACGTTTTAGCGGTTTGGCAAATTCTTCGTAAAAGTTGGTTTTATTCCCATGTAATGTGATTGTTCTGCTTTTTAGTGCTTTGTTGCATATCACGCTCAAAAACACTCAAAAGACACTTTTTTGGTAATGTCATTTTTTTTCCCAGATGAAGCAAGTTTCTCATGTAATTTGGCATTTTCGTAACTAATAATGTGAAAAACACTCAAAATACACAATTTGGTAAGGTAGTTCTGTTTATCGATTAAAAGTGTTATTCATGCATTTCATCATTTTGGTATGAAAAAATTTCTCTATATACACGAGTTTTTGCGTTTATTGCATTGTGGTTCTTTTAAAACTATAAAACACTCATTATACACGTTTCTCGTACTGTCCTTTTGTGTCCTAATATAGAGTGCTTTACATCCATTTTTGCATTTTTTGTAGGTAACAAGCTCAAAAACACTCAAAATATATCTTTTTTGGTAATGTTATTTTATTTCTTCATATAGGATGATTTGTATCCGCTTTAGCGTTTTTCTACGTAAAACACAGAAAAGACACATTTTCAGTAATTATACTTTGGATTCACATATTGACTGACTTCCATATTATTTATCGTTTTGGTGCCTAACATGCAGAAAAACACTAAAAATACAGGTTTTTGGTAAAGTCGTTTATCTTCCTTACATAGGTGGCTGTGCATGCACTTTAGGGTTCGGTACATAACAATCCGAAAAAAAAGCTCTAATTAACTTTTATGATAATGTTCGTTTTTCCACATAAAATCCTTGAATTTTGGCAGAATTTCGGCATCTCGGTACCTATGAAGATGAATAACAAAAAAAAAAAAAATCCCATTTTTTCATTTTTTCTTTATTATAATTTTTTTTCATAAAGAGTGTTATTTGTGTTTATTTATTTATTTATTTGTGTGTTATTTGGTTTTAGGTTTTTGGTACTGAAAAAACTTAATAATCACTCATAATACACGTTTCTCGTAATGTTCTTTCGTTTCCCAAACATAAGGTTCTTTGCATGTATTTAAGCATTTTTATAGATAACATGATCAAAAACACTCAAAACACATGTATTTGGTAATGTTATTCGGTTTCTCCACAAAATGTTTTTTGCATGCGTTTTAGCGTTTTGGTATGTAAGGAGCTCAAAAACACTTAAAGGGAAGTTCTTGGTAAAATTTGGTTTTATTCCCATGTAATGTGATTCCTCTGGCTTTTAGTGCTTTATTGCGTAACACGCTCAGAAACACAGAAAACACATGCAAAGCCTCCAATATGAGGAAATTAAAGACCTTACCAGAAATCTTTCTTTTGAGTGTTTTTCAGCATATTAGGCACCAAAACGATAAATAATAAGTAATTCACTCTATATAGGAATCCAAAAGAAAATTACTGAAAACGTGTCTTCTCAGTGTTTTACGTAGAAAAACGCTAAAACTGATACAAACCAACCAATATCAAGAAGCAGAAAAACATTACCAAAAATGTATATTTTGAGTGTTTGAGCTTGTTACCTATAAAAAAAACGCGAAAATGGATACAAAGATACAAAGATATGATATTTTTTTTTCATTCTTATTCATATTGACAGGTAACGAGGTGCCAAAATTCGGGCAAAGTTCAGGAAATTATATGAAATAAGAATATTATCAAAAATTTTTTTTAATAATGTTCTTATTTCATATAATTTCCTGAACTTTGCCCGAATTTTGGCACCTCGTTACCTGTGAAGAGAAAGAATGAAAAAAAATATTGTATTTTTTATTTATTTTTTTCTTTTTTTCTCAATAAAGACTGTAATTAGTGGCTTTTAGCTTTTTAGTACTTAATGAACTTAAAAACACTCATAATACACGTGTCTCGTAATGTCCTTTCGTTTCCCAAAAATAGGGCTCTTTGCATGTATTTAAGCGTTTTTATTGGTAACATTATCAAAAACACTCAAAATACATGTTTTTGGAAATGTTTTTCTGTTTCACCATAAAGTGTATTTTGCATGCATTTTTGTGTTTTGGTATACAAGGAGCTCCAATACACTGAAAGGCAAGTTCTTGTTAAAAATTGGTTTTATTCATATGTAATGTGATTGCCCTGCTTTTTAGTGCTTTATTGCCTAACACGCTCAAAAACACTCAAAAGACATTTTTCTCGTAATGTCATTTTTTTCCCACATAAAGCTGGTTTCGCATGCAATTTGGGGTTTTGGTAACTAAGGATGTGAAAAGCACTCAAAATACACGCATTTAGTAAGATTGTTCTGTTTCTCAATTAAGAGTGTTGTTCCAGAGCTTCAGCATTTTGGAATATAAGAAACTTCTCTATATACACGAGTTTTTGCGTTTTTTGCCTTGTAGTTCTTGTGAAACTATAAAACACTCATTATACACGTTTCACGTAATGTCCTTTTCCTTCCCAATATAGAGTGCTTTCCATCCATTTTTGTGTTTTTTGTAGGTAACAATTTAAAAAACACTCAAAATATACCTTCTTGGTCAAAGTTGGTTTTATTCCCATGAAATGTGATTTCCCTGCTTTTTAGTGCTTTATTGCCTAACACGCTGAAAAACACTCAAAAGACACTTCTGGTTATGTAATTTTTTTTCGCACATAAAGCTAGTTTCGCATGCTATTTGGGATTTTGCTAAGAATGTGAAAAAGACTAAAAATACACGCTTTTGGTAAGGTTGTTCTGTTTCTCAATTAAGATTGTTATTCATGAGTTTCAGCATTTTCGTATCTAAGAAACTTCTTTATATACACGAGTTTTTGCGTTTTTTGCCTTGTGGTTCTTGTGAACCACAAGTTCTTTTGCTCAAAAATAATAAGATACTCATTATACACGTTTCATCTAATGTCCTTTTGTTTCCCAAAAGGGAGTGGTTTGCATTTATTTTCACGTTTTTTGTAGGTAACAAGCTCAAAAACTCTCAAAATAAAGCTTTTTTTTGCAATGTTATTCTATTTTTTTTTTCATATTGGTTGGTTTGCATCCGTTTTAGCGTTTTTCTACGTAAAACACCGAAAAGACAGTAATTTTGTTTTGGATTCCCATATAGAGTGACTTCCATGTTATTTATCGTTTTGGTGACTAACATGCTAAAAACATTCATATAACAGTTTTCTGGCAAATACGTTTGATTTCCCCATATAGGTGGTTTTACATGCACTTTAGGGTTTGCTACATAACATTCGAAAAAAAAGCTAAAATTAACTTTTTTGATAATGTTATTTCACAAAATTTATTAATTTTGCCCGAATTTTGGCATCTCGGTATCTGTGAAGATGAATAAGAAAGAAAAAAAATATCGTATTTTTTTTTATTTATTTATTTATTTTTTCTCAATAGAGAGTTATTTGTGGCTTTTAGCTTTTTGGTACTTAATGAATTTAAAAACACTCATAATACACGTTTCTCGTAATGTCCTTTTGTTTCCTACAAATAGGATTCTTAGCATGTATTTAAGCGTTTTATTGGTAACATGATCAAAAACACTCAAAATACATGTTTTTGGTAATGTTATTGTTTCTCCATAAAGTGTGGTTTGCATGCGTTTTGGTAAATAATTAGCTCAAAAACACTTAAAGGCAAGTTCTTGGTAAATATTGGTTTTATTCCCATGTAATATGATTCCCTTTCTTTTTAGTGCTTTACTGCCTATCACGCTCAAAAACACTCAATACACACTTTTCTGAAAATGTCTTTTTTTTTTTACCACATAAAGGCGGTTTTGCAATCAATTTGGGTTTTGGATAACTAAGAATGTGAAAAGCACTCAAAATATACGCATTTAGTAAGGTTGTTCTGTTTCTCAATTAAGAGTGTTATTGATGAGTTTCAGCATTTTGGTATCTAGGAAACTTCTCCATATGCACGATTTTTGCGTTTTTTGCCTTATTTTTCTTTTGAACTATAAAACACTCATTATACACTTTTCTTGCAATGTCCCTTTCTTTCCCAATATAGAGTGCTTTGCATCAATTTTCGCGTTTTTTTTTTGTAGGTAACAAGCTCAAAAACACTCAAAATGTACCTTTTTTGGTAATATTTTTATATTTCTTGATATTGGTTGGTTTGCATCCGTTTTAGCGTTTTTTCTACGTAAAATACTGAGAAGACACGTTTTAAGTAATTTTGATTTGGAGTCATTCAATTTCCTCATATAGGAGGCTTTGCATGCTCTTTAGGGTTTGGTACATAAGAGTCCGAAAAAAAAAGCTAAAATCAACTTTTTTGATAATATTCTTTTATCATATAATTCCCCTGAATTTTCCCAGAATTTTGTCATCTCGGTTCCTATGAAAATGAATGACAAAAAAAAAAATAAATTTTTTATTTTTTTGATTTATTTATTTATTTTTTTCTAAATAAAGTGTGTTATTTGTGGGTTTAATTTTTGGTACTTAAGGAACTTAAAAACACTCATAATACACGTTTCTCGTAATGTTGTTTCCCAAACATAAGTTTCTTTCTATGTATTTAAGCGTTTTTATAGATAACATGATCAAAAACACTCAAAAATACATGTTTTTGGTAATGTTATTCTGTTTCTCCATAAAGTCTGTTTTGCAGGCGTTTTAGCGTTTTGATATATAAGGAGCTCAAAAACACTTAAAGGCAAGTTCTTGGTAAAAATTGGTTTTATTCGAATTTAATGTGATTCCCCTGCTTTTTAGTGTTTTATATCCTATCACGCTCAAAAACACTCAAAAGACACTTTTTTTGATAATGTCATTTTTTCCCACATAAATCTGGCTTCGCATGCAATTTTTTTTTTTTTTAACTAAGAATGTGAAAAGCTCTCAAAATACACGCATTTAGTAAGGTTGTTCTTTTTCTATATTAAGAGTGTTATTCATGAGTTTCAGCATTTTGGTATCGAAGAAACGTATCCATATATACGAGTTTTTTGCGTTTTTTGCCTTGTGGTTCTTGTGAAACCATAAAACACTCATTATACACGTTTCTCGTAAAGTCCTTTTGTTTCCCAATATAGAGTGCTTTGCATCCATTCTCGCGTTTTTTGTGGTTAACAGGCTGAAAAACACTCAAAATATACCTTTTTGGTAATGTTATTCTATTTCTTCATATTGGTTGGTTTGCTTCCGTTTTAGCGTTTTTGTACGTAAAACACGTAAAAGACATGTTTTCAGTAATTTTGTTTTGAATTCCCATATTGAGTGACTTCCATATTATTTATCCTTTTGATGCCTAACATGCTAAAAAAAAAAACACTCAAAAGAGAGGTTTCTGATAAAGTCTTGTAATTTCCCCATACAGGTGGTTTTGGATGCACTTTAGGGTTTGGTAAATAACAGTCCGAAAAAAAAGCTTAAATTAACTTTTTAATAATAATCTTTTATCATATAAGTGCCCTGAATTTTGCCAGAAATTTGGCATCTCGGTACCTATGAAGATCAATAAAAAAAAATAAAAAAAAATTCCTATTTTTCTATTTATTTATTTATTTTATTTTTTTTCTAAATAAAGAGTGTTACTTGTGGGTTTTAGGTTTTTGGTTCTTAAGGAACTTAAAAACACTCATAGTACACGTTTCTCTAATACCCTTTCCTTTCCGAAACATAAGGTTATCTGCATGTATTTAAGTGTTTTTATAGATAATATGATTAAAAAACACTCAAAATACCTGTTTTTGGTTATGTTAATTTGTTTCTATATAAAGTGTGTTTTGCATGCGTTTTAGCGCATATAAAGAGCTAAAAAAAAACACTTAAAGGCAAGTTCTTGGTAAACGTTGATTTTATTCCATGTAATGTGATTGCCCTGTTTTTTAGTGTTTATTGCCTAACACTCTCAAAAACACTCAGAAGACTCTTTTCTGGTAATGTCATTTTTTCCCATATAAAGCTATATTTGCATGGAATTTCGTTTTTTTTTAACTAAGAATGTGAAAAAACACTCAAAATACACGCATTTAGTAAGGTTGTTCTGTTTGTTAATTAGAAGTGTTATTCATAAGTTTCAGCATTTTGGTATCTAAGAAACTTCTCCATATAAACAAGTATTTGTTTTTTGCCTTGTGGATCTTGTGAAACTATAAAACACTCATTATACACGTTTCTCGTAATATCCTTTTTTTTCCCAATATAGAGTGATTGGCATGCATTTTCGCGTTTTTTTGTAGGTAACAAGTTCAAAAACACTCAAAATATACGTTTTTGGTGATGTTTTTCTATTTCTTCGTATTGGTTGGTTTGCATCTGTTTTAGCGTTTTTCTACGTAAAACACTGAGAAGACATGTTTTCAGTAATTTTGTTTTGGATTCCCATATTGACTGATTTCAATGGTATTTATCGTTTTGGTGCCTGACATGCTAAAAAAAACACTCAAAAGACAGGTTTCTTGTAAAGTCGTTTAATTTCCATATATAGGTGGCTTTGCATGCACTTCAGGGTTTGGTTTTTTGTTTATTTATTTTTTTTCTCTATAAAGAGTGTTATTTGTGGGTTTTAGCTTTTTGGTACTTAAGGAACTTAAAAACACTCATAATACACGTTTCTCATAATGTCCTTTCGTTTCCCAGATATAGGGTTCTTTGCATGTATTTAAGCGTTTTTATAGGTAACATGATCATAAACACTCAAAATACATGTTTTTGATAATGTTTTTCTGTTTCTCCATAAAGGGTGTTTTACATGCGTTTTAGTGTTTCAATATGTAAGGAGCTCAAAAACACTTAAAGCTAAGTTCATGTAATGTGATTTGCCCTGCTTTTTAGTGTTTTATTGCCTAACACGCTCAAAAATACTCAAAAGACACTCTTCTGGTAATATGATTTTTTTTTTCCACATAAAGCTAGTTTCACATGCAATTTGGGGTTTTGGTAACTAAGAATGTAAAAAACACTCAAAATACACGCATTTGCTAAGGTTGTTCTTTATCTCAATTAAGAGTGTTATTCATGAGTTTCAGCGTTTTGGTACCTAAGAATCTCAAAAACACTCATAATGCACGTTTCTCGTAATGTCGCTCTTTTTCTTCATATAGGGTGCTTTGCATGCATTTTGGCATTTTTTTTCACGTAATAGTTAAAAAACACTGAAAATACGCGCTTTTGGTAATAAGAACATAAGAACATAAGAAATAAGTAAATCTGCAAGAAGGCATCAGGCCTAGAAGTGGCAGTACTTGTATGAAATATGCCTACCTATTTCCACCTATCATCCCCATCCATAAATGTGTAATTTTCCCTTACTGTTCCCAAATGCCTCAGCACTAACAGCTTGATTACTACGTCCGTTCCAATCATCTACTACTCTATTTGAGAACCAATTCCTTCCTGTCTCCTTTTTGAACATCAAGTTTTCAGGCTTGAACCCGTTTTTCTTGTTCTATCATATTTACAGATTCTAAGAATTTTCCTTATGTTCCCTTTATTATTACCCATATACCACTAAAAGACTTCTATTAGGTCCACTCTTAACCAACGTCTCTTTAAAGAATGTAAATTTAAGAGCATGAATATCGCTTCGTAAGGAATATTCCTCATCCTCTGCATCCTTTTAGTCATTTTCCTTTGTACTGATTCTAATAGACCTTTATCCTTCCTGTGATGTGGTAACCAGAATTGGATAGCGTAGTCTATATGAAGTCTGACCAGCGCCAAATGTAACTTTAATATTACCTCGGGAGTTCTACATTTAGCACTCCTGAAAATGAATCATAATACACTATTTGCTTTGTTTCTGGCCTCTTTCCATTGCTTTCTTAGACGGAGTTCAGATATAACCTTAAATCTCAAATCTTTTACTTACCCTGAACCTACCAGAACTTGGTTTTTCATTATGTAACTACTGTGTGGGTTTGTTCTACTTACGCTAATTGCTTTTGATTTGTTGACATTAAACTGCATTTGCCATCTGTCCGTCCATTCGTTCGACCTATTCAAATCTGCCTGCAAGGCGATGGTATGCGATTCTGACCTAATTAATCTACATATTCTCGTGTCATCCGCAAATCTACTAACAACACTACTAATTCCACTATCCAAGCCATTGACATATATTACAAACAACATCGTCCCTAATAGTAATAATCCCTTTCTCACCCCACTAATTACTTGACCCCACTCCGATTTAGAGCCGTTTATTACAACACTCTGTCGCCTGATTCTTAGCCATGACTTTATCCAATCTAAACAACTCATATCTTTCGTGCGCCCTAACATTTCTCAGTAGCCTCTGATGGGGTACCTTGTCAAACGCTTTACTAAAGTCCTGATATAGGATGCCATAACTATCACTATTATCTGCCGCCTTGTAAACCTTACTGTATAAATTTACCATGTTTCTTATGTAAGACTCCCCATTCCAGAAGCCGTGCTGTAACTGAGTTATCAAGTTATGTTTCTCTAAATGCTCTTAAATGTTCTTCGCTATTATTGACTCCATTATTTTACATTCAACAGAAGTTAAGCTGATAGGTTAGACGTTAAAGTTTTATCTCCTTTCGTAAAGGTAGGTACTATATTTGCCTGCCTGCAAATTACCCATACCTCACATGACTAAAGTGATTTCCTTAGGACAGAAACTAACAGATTTTTCCTTTCCTTAAATACTGTGGAATATATTTTATCTGGTCCTGATGACTTGAACTTTTCAACTTATCTATCTCCTGTTCCACTATCTCTTTTAGTTATGGTAATATCTGTCAGCTTCTCATCCTCTTCTACTTTAAATATCTTCTCACTATTCGGCAAATCCTGCATGTTTTCCTGGGCAAAGACAATTAAAAAATACTCGCTCACAATTTTACTAATCTCCTCTCAACAACTAATCAGGTCCCATTCTGCTGTCTTTAAGGAACTATTGTTTCTCTATTCTTCGTCTTATATGCCTGATAAAATCCTTCGAGGTCCGTCATTGCTTGGCTGGCTACCTTTAATTCATAACTATTTTTAGCTTTCCTTGTTAAACTCCTGACTTTTCTAATTCATTATATTATGGCCTTAAAACCACTTCCCTTGTATTTAATCTGATATATACTTCTCCTTCGCCCTATGTAGTGTTTTAACATCAGTCATCCATTTAGGATCACTCTTCTGCGATCTTTTTCTTCTGTAAGGGATGTTCCCTAACTGTCCTGAATGTAATTTATCAACGAAATATTTATTTCGCTTCTCCAAAAAGGGTGTTTTGCATGGGTTTTAACGTTTCTGTAAATAAGAACCTATAAAACACGTTTTTAGTAATGTTGTTTTGTATTCCTTTATAGAGTGCTTTCGATGCTTTTTAGCGTTCTGGTGTCTAACACGTTGAAAAACAAAACCACAAGGCAAAAAACACAAAAACTCGTGAATATGCTGAAACTCATGAATAACACACTTAATTGAGACACAGAGCAACCTTACTAAATGCGTGTCAAAAACACTAAAAGGGAAGTTCTTCGTAAAAGTTGGTTTTATTCCCATGTAATGTGATTGCCCTGCTTTTTAGTGCTTTATTGCCTAACACGCTCAAAAATACTCAAAGACAATTTTCTGGTAATGTCATTTTTTTCCCACATAAAGCTAGTTTCGCATGGAATTTTGGGTTTTGGTAACTAAGAATGTAAAAAAACACTCAAAATACACGCATTTAGTAAGGTTCTTGTGTTTCTTGATTAAGAGTCTTATTCATGAATTTCAGTATTTTGGTATCTTAGAAACTTCTCCATACAGTCGAGTTTTTGCGTTTTTTGCCTTGTGATTCTGGTGAAACTATAAAACACTCATTATACACGTTTCTCGTTATATCCTTTTTTTTCCTTATATAGAGTGCTTTGCATATATTTTCGCGTTTTTATTATGTAACAAGCTCAAGTACACACAAAATATATTTTTTGGTAATGTTATTCTATTTCTTCATATTGGTTGGTTTGCATCCGTTTTAGCGTTTTTCTACGTAAATCTTTTAAAAGACACGTTTCCAGTAATTTCGTTTTGGATTTCCATATAAAGTGACTTTCATAATATTTATCGTATTATTGCCTAACATGCTTTTTGGTGCCTTTTGCCTCCCAATATAGAGTGCTTTCCATCTATTTTCGCGTTTTTTGTAGGTAACAATTTCAAAAACACTCAAAATTATTCTATTTCTTCATTTTGGTTGGTTTCCATCCGTTTTAGCGTTTTCTACGTAAAACACCGAAAAGACACGTTTTCAGTAATTTTGTTTTGGATTCTCATATAGATTGACTTCCTTGGTGTTATAATTGTTACTACCAAAGTACTACTTGTCATTCACTGCTTCATGTATTGGTTTATGTATTAGTTCATACTAGTTGATTTCGGAAGCTTCTCTCTGTATGGAGCCAGTTCAGCTCCAGCCGGCAAGCGGGTAGCCGCTCCTTAATACATTGTTACCCCTGGAGTCCATCTCTTACTACGTCTCAATCCTGCAGTTATTACATTGGCGACGAGGATGGGATTTATTGGCAAAGTAGAAGAATTTAACCAGGATGCCGAGGTGTGGACTCAATATGTGGAGCGGCTGGAGCATTTTTTTGAAGCCAACGACATTATTGAAGAGAAAAAAAAGAAATCTACTTTATTGGCTGTTTGTGGAGCAAGAACCTACGAAGTGATAAGGTCACTCTGCCTACCAGAGAAGCCAGCCGACAAGTCGTACAGTGACCTCAAAGTGCTGTTGGAGAATCACATGTGCCCGAAACCGTCAGTAATCATGAAGCGCTTCAAATTCAACTCACGATTCAAGCAACCAACTGAATCTGTGTCTTCTTACATTACTGACCTTCGGAAATTAGCGGAGCACTGTGCGTACGGAAACCAACTACCTGACATGTTACGAGATCGTCTGGTGTGTGGAATTGACGACCGAAAAATACAAGCAAGGTTGTTGGCAGATGGGAATTTGGACTTCAAGAAGGCAGAGGCAACTGCTCTGGCTATGGAGGCTGCGGCAAAAGACACTGAAGACCTACAACAGGCTGGGGAGTACCGCAGCAGTCAAGTGAACAAGATTCAGGAGAGGCGCGGGGAAGGAAGAAAAATTCAAGAGACACCGTGGGTGCGAACGAATCCTCGACCACAGTGCTACAGGTGTGGGGGTCCGCATGTGGCTCCTAGCTGTCATTTTGCACGTGCTACCTGTTTTAAATGTAAGAAAGTGGGACACTTGGCAAGGATGTGTCGAAATAAAGCAGACATGGAAAGGAAAATGCACAAGATTGAGGGTGGAGAGGAGAAACCGATTGCTTTCGCATCCCGATCCCTGAGCATAGCTGAACGCAAGTATGCTCAGGTAGAGAAAGAAGGTTTGGCAATAATATTTGGTGTTAAGAAATTTCATAATTACTTGTATGGCCGCCATTTTGAGATCATTTCAGACCATCAGCCACTTAAAAGTCTGTTTAATGAAACTCGCCCAGTGCCTGTGATGGCATCAAGTCGTATCCAACGCTGGGCGCTAACACTATCGGCGTATGAATACACTATCACCCACAAACCAGGGAAAAATATAGTACATGCTGATGGGTTGAGTCGCCTTCCTCTCCCTGAATTCCCCAAGGTGACTCCAGTCCCCGGTGATGTGGTATGCGTGTTGGAGAGACTAGACCAGACACCCGTCACGTCGAGAGAGTTAAGGCAATGGACGGATAAGGACTCAACACTCTCGAAGGTAAGAGATCACATTCTGTACGGTTGGCCTGGACATATAGCAGAGGAAACACTTCAGCCTTTTTTTAGAAGGAGGCACGAATTAAGTGTCCAAGATGGAATAATTTTGTGGGGATCAAGAGTGGTGGTGCCTCAGATAGCTAGAAAAAATGTGTTGGCTGAGCTACATGCAACGCATCCAGGAGTCTCGCGCATGAAAGGTATTGCGCGTAGTCATGTGTGGTGGCCCAATATAGATAAAGATGTTGAGTCAACAGTACAACTATGTTCACAGTGCCACCAAGTGAGAAATCTTCCCCCAGACGCTCCTTTGCAGCCATGGGAGTGGCCACTAAAACCCTGGTCCAGGTTACATTTGGATTACGCTGGGCCGTTTATGGGTAAGATGTTCCTCGTCATCATAGATGCCCATTCCAAATGGATGGATGTTCACGCTACACAGTCAGCCACTTCATCTATAACTATTGAAAAGTTGCAAGTTACATTCGGGTCACAAGGACTACCTGACACGGTGGTAACAGATAATGGTACCAATTTTTGTAGCGAAGAGTTTGAAGCTTTCTTAAAACAAAATGGTATCATTCACATAAAGACATCTCCCTACCATCCAGCATCCAATGGGTTGGCGGAAAAGGCAGTTCAAATTTTTAAAAATTCTCTTAAAAGATTAACAGGAGGCTCATTGGAATCCAGAATTAGCAAGTTTCTGTTACGGTATCGAGTAACACCTCAGACTACCACAGGAGTTTCCCCTGCTGAGCTTTTAGTGGGAAGAAAATTAAAAACTTGTTTAGACTTACTGCATCCAGATGTCCAGGATAGAGTTATGAAGAAGCAAGAAATGCAAAAGTACTACCATGATCAGAAAGCGCGGCATAGGGAATTTAAAGTGGGAGAATTAGTTTATGTAGTAAACTTTTCTCCAGGGAAAAAATGGCTATCAGGCGTAATTGTCCAAAAATCCGGTCCTGTTTCTTTCAAGGTGCAGTTGCTAGATGGGAGGACTGTACGACGTCATCTCGACTATGTGAGGAGAAGAGTAAGCATAGAGGGCGAGACGGTTAACGCAGATGATGCCATACCACCTCCCATGGACCTCACAAATGGAGCAGGAATTCAGAAACATGGTTCGGCACCGGCAGGCAGCGTGTCGCCCCTAAAGGCAGGAGTTTCGAAGCAGTCCGGAGCACACAACAGCAACGCGCCGGATCAAATTCAAGAACGAGAGTTAACCTCAAGTCAAGAGTTCGAACCTGGATTGCCGCCACAACAGCAGCCGTTGGAGAGGGAAACACTGCGCCGTTCTGAGAGACTGCGCCAGAAGCCAGATCGTTTGCAGATAGCTTGGAAATAAAATGTTAGGTCTCTTGCTTCACTTGTGTTAACTATTTTAATTGTTGGAGTTTTGTATTACTTTTGCTAGTTTTAGTTACTATGTTTATTTTGTTTTTTGTCTCGTGTTTGCGGGTTTTAGCGTTTCTTATAACTTGTATCGAATATTTTTTTTTCTAGTCTTTCTAATTGATAAGTTTTAGTATCTTCTGTATCTTTTTTAACATTTTGGTTGTAAACTTGATTTTATGGTTTCTAACCTGAGTTTTTTTTAAAAAAAGGGAGGAGTGTTATAATTGTTACTACCAAAGTACTACTTGTCATTCACTGCTTCATGTATTGGTTTATGTATTAGTTCATACTAGTTGATTTCGGAAGCTTCTCTCTGTATGGAGCCAGTTCAGCTCCAGCCGGCAAGCGGGTAGCCGCTCCTTAATACATTGTTACCCCTGGAGTCCATCTCTTACTACGTCTCAATCCTGCAGTTATTACACTTGGGTTTTATCGTGTTGGTTCCTAACATGCTGAAAAACACTCAAAAGACAGTTTTCTGACAAAGACGTTTAATTTCCCCATATAGGTGGCTTTGCATGCAATTTAGGGGTTTGGTACATAACAGTCCGAAAAAAAAGCTAAATTTAACTTTTTTGATAATGGTCTTATTTCATATAATTTCCTGAACTTTGCCCGAATTTTTGCACCTCCTTACGTGTGAAGATGAATAAGAATGAAAAATAAATATCGTATTTTTTTTTATTTATTTATTTTTTTCTTAATAAAGAGTGGAATTTGTGGCTTTTAGCTTTTTCGTACTTAATGAACCTAAAAACACTCAAAATACACGTTTCTCGTAATGTCCTTTTGTTTCCCAAAAATAGGGTTCTTTGCAGGTATTTAAGCGTTTTTATTTGTAACATGATCAAAAACACTCAAAATACATGTTTTTGGTAATATTATTCTGTTTCACCATAAAGAGTGTTTTGCATGCGTTTTAGTGTTTTGGTATATAAGGAGCTCAAAAACACTTAAAGGCAATTTCTTGGTAAAAATTCGTTTTCCTCCAATGTAATGTGATTGCCCTCCTTTTTAGTGCTTTATTGCCTATCACGCTCAAAAAACACTCAAAAGACACTTTTCTGGTAAAGTCTTTTTTTTCACACAAATCTATTTTCGCATGCAAAATGGGGTTTTGGTAATTAAGAATGTGAAAAGCACTCAAAATACACGCATTTATTAAGGTTGTTCTGTTTCTCAATTAGGAGTGTTATACATGAGTTTTAGCATTTTTGTATCTAGGAAACCTCTCCATATTCACGAGATTTTTGCGTTTTTTGCCTTGTGGTTCTTTTGAACTATAAAACAGTCATTATACACTTTTCTTGCAATGTCCTTTTGTTTCCCAATATAGAGTGCTTTGCATCAATTTTCGTGTTTTTTGTAAATAATAAGGTCAAAACACTCAAAATATACCTTTTTAGTAATGTTTTTCTATTTCTTGATATTGGTTGCTTTGCATCCGTTTTAGCGTTTCTCTACGTAAAACACTGAGAAGACACGTTTTCAGTAACTGTTTTGGAATCCCATATAGATTTTCTTATTATTTATCGTTTTGGTGCCTAACATGCTAAAAACACACTCAAAACACAGATTTCTGGTAAGGTCGTTTAATTTTCTCATATAGGAGGCTTTGCATGCAATTTAGGGTTTGGTACATAACAGTTCGAAAAAAAAAGCTGAAATTAACTTTTTTGATAATATTCTTTTATCATACGATTGCCCTGATTTTCCCAGAATTTTGGCATCTCGGTATTATGAAGATGAATAACAAAAAAAAAAAAAAAATCCTATTTTCTTATTTATTTTTTTTTATTTTTTTTCTAAATAAAGAGTGTTATTTGTGGGTTTTAGCTTTTTGGTACTTAAGGAACTTAAAAAAACACTCATAATACACGTTTCTCGTAATGTCCTTTTGTTTCCCAAACATAATGTTCTTTGCATGTATTTAAGCGTTTTTATAGGTAACATGATCAAAAACACTCAAAATATATGTTTTTGGTAATGTTATTCTGTTTCTCCATAAAGTTTGTTTTGTATGCGTTTTAGCGGTTTGTTATATAAGGAGCTCAAAAACACTTAAAGGCAAGTTTTTGGTATAAACTGGTGTTATTCAAATGTAAAATGATTGCCCTGCTTTTTAGCGCTTTATTGCCTATCACGCTCAAAAACACTTAAAAGACACTTTTCTGGTAATGTCATTTTTTTCTCACATAAAGGTGGTTTCGCATGCAATTTGGGGTTTTGGTAACTAAGAATGTGAAAAGCACTCAAAATACACGCATTTAGTAAGGTTGTTCTGTTTCTCAATTAAGAGTATTATTCATGAGTTTTATCATTTTGGTATCTAGGAACACGAGTTTTTGTGTTTTTTGGCTTTTAGTTCGTTTGAACTATAAAAAACTCATTATACACTTTTCTTGCAAAGTTCTTTTGTTTTCTAATATAGAGTGCTTTGCATCAATTTTCCCGTTTTTTTTGTTGGTAACAAGCTCAAAAACACTCCATAATATATCTTTTTGGTAATGTTTTTCTATTTCTTGATATTGGTTGGTTTGCATCCGTTTTAGCGTTTTTCTACGTAAAACACTGAAAAGACACGTTTTCAGCAATTTTGTTTTGGATTCTCATATAGAGTGAGTTCCTTATTATTTATCGTTTTGGTGCCTAACATGGGGAAAAACACTCAAAAAACAGATTTCCGGTAAGGTCGTTTAATTTCCTCATATACGAGTCTTTGGATGCACTTTAGGTTTTGGTATATAATAGTCTGAAAAAAAAGCTAAAATTAACTTTTTTGATAATTTTATTTTATCAAACGAGTATAATAGCCCTGAATTTTCCCAGAATTTTGGCATCTCGGTACCTATGAAGATGAATAAAAAAAAAAACTATTTTTTTTATTTTCTTACTTTTTTTTCTAAATAAAGAGTGTTATTTGTGGGTTTTAACTTTTTGGTACTTAAGGAACTTAAAAACACTTATAATACACATTTCTCGTAATGATCTTTTGTTTCGCAAACATAAGGTTCTTTGTATGTATTTAAGCGTTTTTATAGATAACATGATCAAAACCCTCTAAATATATGTTTTTGGTAATTTAATTCTGTTTCTCCATAAAAGGTATTTTCCGTGCGGTTTAGCGTTTTGGTATGTAATGAGCTCAAAAACACTTAAAGGCAAGTTCTTGGTAAAAGTTGTTTTTATTCCCAAGTAATGTGATTACCCTGCTTTTTAGTGCTTTATTGCCTAACACGCTGAAAAACACTCAAAAGACACTTTTCTTGTAATATCATTTTTTTTTTCCCACATAAAGCTAGTTTTGAATGGAATTTGGTGTTTTGGTAACTAAGAATGTGAAAAAAAAACTCAAAACACAGGCATTTAGTAAGGTTGTTCTATTTCTTAATTAAAAGTGTTATTCATGAGTTCCAGCATTTTGTTATGTAAGAAACTTTTCTAATACACACATTTGGTAAGGTATTTCTGTTTTAAAATTAAAAGTGTTATTCATGAGTTTCAGCTTTTTGGTATGTAAGAAACTTCTTTTTGTACACGAGTTTTTGAGTTTTTTACCTTGTGGTTCTTGTCAAACTATAAAACACTCATACACGTTTCTCGTAATGTCCTTTTCTTTGCCAATATAAAGTGCTTTCAATCCATTTTTGCATTTTTTGTAGGTAACAAGCTCAAAAACACATCAAAAATTATGTTTTTGGTAATGTTATTCAATTTCTTCATATTGGTTGGTTTACATCTGTTTTAGCATTTTTCTACGTAAATCACTGAAAAGACACGTTTTCAGTAATATTGTTGAAATTGCTGAAAAACACTGAAAAGACAGGTTTCTGGTAAAGTGTAATTTCCCCATATAGGTGGATTTGCATACACTTCAGGGTTTGTACATAACTCCGGAAAAAAGGTAAAACTATTTTTTTATAATGTTTTTTTTTTTTTTTACAAAATTTCCATGAATTTTGCCAGAATTTTGGCATCTCGGTACCTATGACGATGAATAACAAAAAAAAAAAATTTCTCTCTATATAGAGTGTTTTTTTGGGGTTTTAGCTTTTTGGTACTTAAGTAACTTCAAAAACACTCATAATACAAGATTTTTGTATTGTCCTCTTGTTATACAAATATAGGGTTCTTTGAATGTATTTAAGCGTTTTTATAGGTTACATGATCAAAAACACTCAAAATACATGTTTTTGGTAATGTTACTCTGTTTCTCCATAAAGGGTGTTTTGCATGCGTTTTAGAGATTTGGTATGTAAGGAATTAAAAAAACAAAGGCAAGTTCCTCGTAAAATTTGGTTTTATTTCCATGGAAATGTGATTGTTCTGCTTTTTAGTGCTTTGTTGCATATCACGCTCGAAAACACTAAAAACACACTTTTCTGGTAATGTCATTTTTTTTTTTCCACATGAAGGTAGTTTCGCATGTAATTTGGCATTTTCGTAACTAAGAATATGAAAAACACTCAAAATACACAATTTGGTAAGGTAGTTCTGTTTATCGATTAAAAAGTGTTATTCATGCATTTCATCATTTCGGTATGTAAGAAATTTCTCTATATACACGAGTTTTTGCGTTTATTGCATTGTTGTTTTTTTTAAACTATAAAACACTCATTATACACGTTTCTTGTAATGTCCTTTTGTTTCCTAATATAGAGTATTTTACATCCATTTTTGCATTTTTTTGTTGGTAACAAGCTCAAAAACACTCAAAATATATATATCTTTTTTGGTAATGTTATTCTATTTCATAATATAGGTTGTTTTGCATCCGCTTTAGCGTTTTTTCTACGTAAAACACTGCAAAGACACGATTTCAGTAATTTTGTTTTGGATTCACATATTGACTGACTTCCATATTATTTATCGTTTTGGTGCCTAACATGCTGAAAAACACTGAAAAGACAGGTTTCTGTTAAAATCGTTTGATTTCCTAATATAGGTGTCTTTGCATGCACTTTAGGGTTTGGTACATAACAATCCGAAAAAAAAAACTATAATTAACTTTTTTGGTAATTTTCGTTTTTCCACATAAATTCCCTGAATTTGGACAGAATTTTGGCATATCATTACCTATAAAGATGAATAACAAAAAAAAAATCCCATTTTTTTATTTTTTCTTTATTATTTTTTTTTTCTAAATAAAGAGTGTTATTTGTGGGTTTTAGCTTAACTTAACTTAAAAAACTTAGCTTAACTTAAAAAACACTCATAATACACGTTTCTCGTAATATCCTTTCGTTTCCCAAACATAAGGTTCTTTGCATGTATTTAAGCGTTTTTATAGATAATATGATCAAACACACTCAAAATACATGTATTTGGTAATATTATTATGTTTCTCCATAAAATGTAATTTGCATGCGTTTTAGCGTTTTGGTATGTAAGGAGCTCAAAAACACTTAAAGGCAAGTTCTTGGAAAAATTTGGTTTTATTCCAGTGTAATGTGATTGCCCTTCCTTTTAGTGCTTTATTGCGTAACACGCTGAAAAACACTCAAAAGACATGCAAGGCCTCGCATATGAGGAAATTAGAGACCTTACCAGAAATCTGTCTTTTGAGTGTTTTTCAGCATGTTATGCACCAAAACGATAAATAATAAGGAACTCACTCTATGTGGGAATCCAAAAGAAAATTACTGAAAACGTGTCTTCTCAGTGTTTTACGTAGAAAAACGCTAAAACTGATGCAAACCAACCAATATCAAGAAGCAGAAAAATATTACCAAAAATGTATATATTGAGTGTTTTTGAGCTTGTTACCTACAAAAAAACGCAAAAATTGATACAAAGCACTCCCAGTGAGGTCTAAAGCACTGTTCAGGGGGTGCTGTGAACTTATCATTAAACCCAGCTGTGACCTCACTGAACGTTTCCCTTTGTGTCTCACAACACAAGGGGGTAGTCACAGCCTGCCCTCTAAAGACAACTCTCTTCCTCCACACAAAACTACAAGCACCTAATAACACACACACCCTTCACTCAAAAAATTTTAAAATCATGGCGACTCCTACACCAGCCTCGGAGTCCCCATCTGGGGAGGGGACCATAAATGTCCCCAGGTCAGACTGCCTTTCCGTCGACGACCGTAAGTGTCTTGACACCCCCCTCAACTTTTTCTTCATTAACTTCTGCAACATTCGCGGTCTAAGATCTAATTTTCAATCTGTAGAACACCACCTCTCCTCTTCTAAACCTCATCTTCTTTTCCTCACTGAAACTCAGGTGTCTGAGGCAACTGACAGTAGCCCCTTTTCTGTTCCCTCCTACTTTCTCTATCCTCATTTTCGATCCAAAGCTGGATGCTGCGTTTATGTGCGCAATGACTTAACCTGCTCTCGTGCCCACGCTCTTGAATCTTCCGAGTTTTCCACCATCTGGCTTCGACTACAGAGTCATTCTCATACTAAATTTATCTGTGCTGTATACCTCTCTCCTAACTCCTCTGACTATAAGAAATTCTTTGACTACTTAACTTCCAAAGTGGAGCACATTCTGACCCTCTTCCCTTTTGCAGAGATCTCCATTCTTGGAGACTTCAATGTTCACCACCAGCTTTGGCTTTCCTCTCCCTTCACTGACCATCCTGGTGAACTAGCCTACAACTTTGCTATCCTCCATGACCTAGAGCAATTGGTGCAACACCCTACTCGTATTCCTGACCGTCTTGGAGATACGCCCAACATTCTTGACCTTTTCCTGACCTCTAATCCTTCTGCTTATGCTGTCACCCTTTCTTCTCCGTTGGGCTCCTCCGATCACAATCTCATATCTTTATCTTGTCCTATCACTCCAATCCCTCCTCAGGATCCCCCTAAGCGAAGGTGCCTCTGGCGTTTTGCCTCTGCTAGTTGGGGGGACCTGAGGCGGTATTTTGCTGATTTTCCTTGGAATGACTACTGCTTCCGTGTCAGAGACCCGTCTTTGTGTGCTGAGCGCATAACAGAGGTGATAGTGTCTGGCATGGAGGCGTACATTCCTCACTCTTTTTCTCGTCCTAAACCTTCTAAACCTTGGTTTAACACAGCTTGTTCTCGTGCTATACATGATAGAGAGGTGGCCCACAAAAGGTACTTAAGCCTTCCTTCACCAGAATCTCATGCACTTTATATTTCTGCCCGGAACCATGCCAAGTCTGTTCTCCAACTAGCCAAAAACTCCTTCATTAACAGAAAATGTCAAAACCTTTCAAGATCTAACTCCCCTCGTGATTTCTGGCATCTAGCCAAAAATATCTCCAATAACTTTGCTTCTTCTTCTTTCCCTCCTCTACTTCAACCAGATGGCACCACTGCTATCACATCTATTTCTAAAGCTGAACTCTTTGCTCAAACCTTTGCTAAAAACTCTACCTTGGACGATTCTGGGCTTGTTCCTCCCTCTCCTCCTCCCTCTGACTACTTCATGCCTCGTATTAAAATTCTTCGTAATGATGTTTTCCATGCCCTCGCTGGCCTAAACCCTCAGAAGGCTTATGGACCTGATGGGGTCCCTCCTATTGTTCTCCGAAACTGTGCCTCCGTGCTTGCACCTTGCCTAGTCAAACTCTTTCAGCTCTGTCTGTCAACATCTACCTTTCCTTCTTGCTGGAAGTTTGCCTACATTCAACCTGTTCCTAAAAAGGGTGACCGCTCTAATCCCTCAAACTACCGTCCTATTGCTTTAATTTCCTGCTTATCTAAAGTTTTTGAATCTATCCTCAACAGGAAGATTCTTAAACATCTATCACTTCACAACCTTCCATCTGATCGCCAGTATGGGTTCCGTCAAGGACGCTCTACTGGTGATCTTCTGGCTTTCCTTACTGAGTCTTGGTCATCCTCTTTTAGAGACTTTGGTGAAACTTTTGCTGTTGCCTTGGACATATCAAAAGCCTTTGATAGAGTCTGGCACAAAGCTTTGATTTCCAAACTACCCTCCTACGGTTTCTATCCTTCTCTCTGTAACTTCATCTCAAGTTTCCTTTCTGACCGTTCTATTGCTGCTGTGGTAGACGGTCACTGTTCTTCTCCTAAATCTATTAACTGTGGTGTTCCTCAGGGTTCTGTCCTGTCACCCACTCTCTTCTTATTATTCATTAATGATCTTCTAAACCAAACTTCTTGTCCTATCCACTCCTATGCTGATGATACCACCCTGCACTTTTCCACGTCTTTTCATAGACGTCCAACCCTTCAGGAGGTAAACATATCACGCAGGGAAGCCACAGAACGCCTGACTTCTGATCTTTCTAAAATTTCTGATTGGGGCAGAGCAAACATGGTATTGTTCAATGCCTCAAAAACTCAATTCCTCCATCTATCAACTCGACACAATCTTCCAGACAACTATCCCCTCTTCTTCAATGACACTCAACTGTCCCCCTCTTCTACACTGAACATCCTCGGTCTGTCCTTTACTTATAATCTGAACTGGAAACTTCACATCTCATCTCTAGCTAAAACGGCTTCTATGAAGTTAGGTGTTCTGAGACGTCTCCGCCAGTTTTTCTCACCCCCCCAGCTGCTAACTCTGTACAAGGGCCTTATCCGTCCATGTATGGAGTATGCTTCACATGTCTGGGGGGGTTCCACTCATACTGCTGTTCTAGACAGGGTGGAATCAAAAGCTTTTCGTCTCATCAACTCCTCTCCTCTAACTGACTGTCTTCAGCCTCTCTCTCACCGCCGCAATGTTGCATCTCTTGCTGTCTTCTACCGCTATTTTCATGCTAACTGCTCTTCTGATCTTGCTAACTGCATGCCTCCCCTCCTTCCGCGGCCTCGCTGCACAAGACTTTCTTCTTTCTCTCACTCCTATTCTGTCCACCTCTCTAACGCAAGAGTTAACCAGTATTCTCAATCATTCATCCCTTTCTCTGGTAAACTCTGGAAGTCCTTGCCTGCTTCTGTATTTCCACCTTCCTATGACTTGAATTCCTTCAAGAGGGAGGTTTCAAGACACTTATCCACCAATTTTTGACCACTGCTTTGACCCTTTTAGGGACTGGCATTTCAGTGGGCATTTTTTTTATTAGATTTTTGTTGCCCTTGGCCAGTATCCTTCCTACATAAAAAAAAAAAAAAAAAAATATTGGTAAACATAGGGACATTGCGAGAAAAGTGTATAATGAATGTTTTATAGTTAAAAAAAAAAACACAAGACAAAAAACGCAAAAGCTCGTGTATATGGATAAGCTACCTAGGTACTAAAATGCTGAAACTCATGAATAACACTCCTAATTAAGAAACAACAACCTTACTAAATGCGTGTCAAAAACACTAAAAGGTAAGTTCTTCGTAAAAGTTGGTTTTATTCCTATGTAATGTGATAGCCCTGCTTTTTAATGCTTTATTGCCTAACACGCTCAAAAATACTCAAAGACACTTTTCTGGTAATATCATTTTTTTTCCCACATAAAGTTAGTTTGGCATGGAATTTAGGGTTTTGGTAACTAAGAATGTAAAAAAAGCACTCAAAATACACGCATTTAGTAAGGTTGTTCTGTTTCTTGATTAAGAGTGTTATTCATGAGTTTCAGCATTTTGGTATCTTAGAAACTTTTCCACACAGACGAGTTTTTGCGTTGTTTGCCTTGTGATTCTGGTGAAACTATAAAACACTCATTATACACGTTTCTCGTTCTCTTTTTTTCCTAATATACAGTGCTTTGCATCCATTTTTGCGTTTTTTTTATGTAACAAGCTCAAAAACACATAAAATATACTTTTCTGGTAATATTATTCTGTTTTTTCATATTGGTTGGTTTGCATCGGTTTTAGCGTTTTTCTACGTAAATCTTTTAAAAGACACGTTTTCAGTAATTTTGTTTTGTATTTCCATATAGAGTGACTTTAATATTATATATCGTTTTGGTGCCTAACATTCTTGGTTTCTTGTAAAGACGTTATATTTTCCCAAATAGGTGGCTTTGCATACAGTTTATGGTTTGGTACATAACTTCAAAAAAAGGGTAAAATTAACTTTTTCGATAATGTTCTTTTTTCCACATAATTTCCCTGAATTTTGGCAGAATTTTGGCATCTTGGTACCTATGAACATGAATAACAAAAAAATAAAAATAATATATTTTTATTTATTTAATTTTTATCTCTATAAAGAGTGTTATTTGTAGGTTTTAACGTTTTGGTACTTAAGCAACTTAAAAATATTCATAATACACATTTCTCGTAATATCCTTTCGTTTCCCAAATATAGGGATCTTTGCATGTATTTAACATGATAAAAAACACTAAAAAACACTTGTTTTTGGTAATGTTATTCTGCTTCTCCATAAAGGAGTGTTTTGCATGCGTTTTAGCGATTTCGTATGTAAGGAGCTGAAAAACACTTCAAGGCAAGTTCTTGGTAAAAGTTGGTTTTATTCTAATGTAAAATGATTTACCTGCTTTTTAGTGCTTTATTGCCTAACACGCTCAAAAACACTCAAAAGACACTTCTGGTAATGTCATTTTTGTTCCCAAATAAAGCTAGTTTCGCATGCTATTTGAGGTTTTCCTAAGAATGTGAAAAAACACTCAAAATACACGCATTTAGTAACGTTGTTCTGGTTCTGAATTAAGATTGTTATTCATAATTTTCAGCATTTTGGTGTCTAAGAAACTTCTTTATATACACGACTTTATGCGCTTTTTGCCTTGTGGTTCTTTTGAACCACAAGTTCCTTTGCCCGAAAATAATATGACACTCATTATAGACGTTTCTCGTAATGTCCTTTTCTTTCCCAATAGGGAGTGCTTTGCATTCATTTTCAATTTTTTTCTAGGTAAGAAGCTCAAAAACACTCAAAATATATATTTTTGGTAATGTTATTCTATTTCGTCATATTGGTTGGTTTGCATCCGTTTTGCATTTTTCTACGTAAAACACCGAAAAAACACGTTTTCAGTAAATTTGTTTTCGATTCCCAAAGAATATTGCCAGAATTTTGGCATCATAGTACCTGTGAAGATGAATAACAAAAAAAGAATTTATTTTATTTTCTTTTCTCTATAAAGAGTTTTATTTGTGGGTTTTAGCTTTTTTGGTACTTAAGGAACTTAAAAACACTCATAATACATGTTTCTCGTAATGTCCTTTCGATTCCCAAACATAAAGTTCTTTGCATGTATTTAAGCGTTTTTATAAATAACATGATCAAAAAAACTCAAAATACATGTTTTTGGTAATGTTACTCTGTTTCTCCATAAAAGGGTGTTTTTGCATGCGTTTAAGCGTTTTGGTATTTAAGGAGTTAAAAAAAAAAGGCAATTTCTTTGTAAAAGTTGATTTTATTCCCATGTAATGTGATTGTTCTGCTTTTTAGTGCTTTGTTGCATATCACGCTCGAAAACATTCAAAAGACACTTTTCTGTTAATATTTTTTTTTTCCCCACATAAAGGTAGTTTTTTGCGTTTTTTGCCTTGTGGTTCGTCTATAAAACACTCATTGTACACGTTTTTCGTAATGTTCTTTTACTTCCCAATATTGAGAGCTTTCCATCCATTTTCGCATTTTTTCTAGGTAACAAGCTGAAAAACACTCAAAATATATCTTTTTGCTAATGTTATTCTATTTCTTCATATTGGTTGGTTTGCATTCGTTTCAGCGTTTTTCTTCGTAAATCACTGAAAAGACACGTTTTTAGTAAAATTGTTGAAATTGCTGAAAAACACTCAAAAGATTTCTGGTAAAGTCGTGTAATTTCCCCATATAGGTGGCTTTGCATGCACATCTGGTTTTGGTACATAATTCCGGAAAAAAGCTAATTTTTTTTTTATATATTCTTTCGTTTCACAGACATAGGGTTCTTTGCATGTATTTAAGCGTTTTTATAGGTAACATGATCAAAAACACTCAAAATACATGTTTTTGGTATTGTTATTCTGTTTCTCCATGAAGGGTGTTTTGTATGCGTTTTAGCGTTTTGGTATGTAAGGAGTTAAAAACATTTAAAGGCAAGTTCTTCGTAAAAGTTAGTTTTATTCCTATATTATGTGATTATTCTGCTTTTTATTGCTCTCAAAAGGCACTTATCTGATAATGTCATTTTTTCCCACATAAAGCTAGTTTCGCATGTAATTTGGGATTTTCGTAACTAAGAATGTGAAAAACACTCAAAATACACACATTTGGTAAGGTAGTTCTGTTTCTCAATTAAAAGTGTTATTCATGAGTTTTAGCATTTTGGTATGTAAGAAACTTCTCAATATACACGAGTTTTTGCGTTTTTTGTCTTGTGGTTCTTGTGAAACTATAAAACACTCATTATACACTTTTCTCGTAATGTCCTTTTGCTTCCTAATATAGAGTGCTTTCCATCCATTTGCGCGTTTTTTGTAGGTAAAAAGCTCAAAAACACTTTTTGGTAATGTTATTTTATTTCTTCATATTTGTTGGTTCGCATCCGTTTTAGCGTTTTTCTACGTAAAACACTGAAAAGACACGTTTTCAGTATTTTTGTTTTGGATTCACATATTGACTGACTTCCATAGTATTTATCGTTTTGGTGCTTAACATGCTGAAAAACACTGAAAAGACAGGTTTCTGGTAAAGTCGTTTAACTTCCTTATATAGGTGGCATGCACTTTAGAGTTTGGTACATAAAAATCCGAAAAAGAGCTATAATTAACTTTTTTTGATAATGTTCTTTTTTCCACATAAATTCCCTGAATTTTGCAGAATTTTGGTACCTATGAAAATAAATATATAAAAAAAAAGCTATTTTATTTTAGTTATTTATTTTTTTTCTCTATAAAGAGTGTTATTTGTGGGTTTTAACGTTTTGTTACTTAAGGAACTTAAAAACGGTTCTAATACACGTTTCTCGTGATGTACTTTAGTTTCCCATACATAGGGTTCTTTGCATGTATTTAAGCGTTTTTATAGGTAACATGATCAAAAGCACTTAAAACACATGTTTTTAGTAATGTTATTCTGCTTCTCCATAAAGGAGTTTTTTTTTGCATGCGTTTTAACGTTTTAGTTTGTAAGGAGGTCAAAAACACTTCAAGGCAAGTTCTTAACAAAAATAGGTTTTATTCCCATGTAATGTGATTGCCCTGTTTTTTTTTGTGATTTATTGCCTAAAAGGCACAAAAACACTCAAAAGACACTTCTGGTAATGTTTTTTTTTTTTTAACATTGTTTCGCGTTTTATTTGGGGTTTTGCTAACTATGAATGTGAAAAGCACTCAAAATACACGCATTTGGTAAGGTTGTTCTGTTTATCAATTAATATTGTTATTCATGAGTTTCAGCATTTTGGTATCTAAGAAACTTCTTTATATACACGAATTTTTGCGTTTTTTGCCTTGTAGTTCTTGTGAACCACATGTTCTTTTGCTCAAAAATAATGACACTCATTACACACGTTTCTCGTAATGTCCTTTTGTTTCCCAATAGGGAGTGTTTTCCATAAATTTTCGCGTTTTTTATAGGTAACAAGCTAAAAAAAACACACAAAATGTACCTTTTTGGTAATGTTATTTTATTTCTTCTTATTGGTTGGTTTGCATGCGTTTAAGCGTTTTTCTACGTAAAACACCGAAAAGACACGTTTTCAGTAATTTTTTTTTTTAGATTCCCATATAGAATGACTTGCATGCTATTTACCGTTATGGTGCCTAACAAGCTGAAAAAAACTCATAAGACAGTTGTCTGGCAAAGACGTTTAATTTCATCATATAGGTGGCTTTGCATGCACTTTAGGGTTTGGTACATAACAGCACGAAAAAAAAAGCTAAAATTAACTTTTTTGATAATTGACTCATAATTTCCTGAATTTTGCCCAAATTTTGCCAAAAACATGCAAAATGTATGTTTTAGGTTAATGTTATTCTCTTTCTCCATAAAGTGTGTTTTGCATGCCTTTTAGTTTTTTGGTATATAAGGAGCTCAAAACACTTAAAGGCAAGTTCTTCGTAAAAATTGATTTTATTGCCATGTAAAGTGATTCCCCTGCTTTTTAGTGCTCTATTCCCTATCACGCTCAAAATACTCAATAGACACTTTTCTGCTAATGTCACTTTTTTCCCACATAAAGCTGGTTTCGCATGCAATTTGGGATTTTGGAAACTAAGAATGTGAAAAGCATTCAAAATACACGCATTTAGTAAAGTTGTTCTGTTTCTCAATTAAGAGTGTTATTCATGAGTTTCAGCATTTTGGTATCTAGGAAACATCTCCATATACACGACTTTTTGCGTTTTTTGCCTTGTGGTTCTTTTGAACTATAAAACATTCATTATACACTTTTCTCGGAATGTCCTTTTGTTTCCCAATATAAAGTGCTTTTTTATCAATTTTCGCGTTTTTTTTATGGGTAACAAGCTCAAAAACACTCAAAATATACCTTTTTGGTAATGTTTTTCTACTTTTTGATATTGGTTGGTTTGCATCCGTTTTAGCGTTTTTCTACGTAAAACACTGAGGACACGTTTTCAGTAATTTTGTTTTGGTTTGCCATATAGAGTGAGTTTCTTATTATTGATCGTTTTGGTGCCTAACATGCTGAAAAACACTCAAAACACAGATTTCTGGTAAGGTCGTTTATAGGACCTCATATAGGAGGCTTTGTATGCACTTTAGTGTTTAGTACATAACAGTCCGAAAAAAAGCTAATATCAACTATTTTGATAATATTCTCTTATCATATAATTGACCTAATTTTTCCCAAAATTTTGGCATCTCGGTAACTATGAAGGTGAATAACAAAAAAAAAAGTCCTTTTATTTATTTTTTATTTATTTTTTTTTTCAAAATAAGGAGTGTTATTTGTGGGTTTTACCTTTTTGGTAATTAAGGAACTTAAAAATACTCATAATACACGTTTTTCGCAATGTCCTTACGTTTCACAAACATAAGGTTCTTTTTCATGTATTTAAGCGTTTTTATAGATAACATTATCAAAAACACTCAAAATACATGTTTTTGGTAATGTTATTCTGTTTCTCCATAAAGTTTGTTTTCCATGCGTTTTAGCGGTTTGGTATGTGAGGAGCTCAAAAACACATATTGGCAAGTTCTTTGTAAAAGTTGGTTTTATTCCTAAGTAATGTGATTGCCCTGCTTTTTAGTACTTCATTGCCTAACACGCTCAAAAACAATTAAGAGACACTTCTGGTAATGTCATTTTTTTCCCTCATAAAGCTAGTTTCGCAGGCTATTTTGGATATTGCTAACTAGGAATATGAAAAACACTCAAAATACAGGCATTTCGTAAAGTTGTACTGTTTCTCAATTAAGATTGTTATTCATGAGTTTCAGCATTTTGGTATCTAAGAAACTTCTTTATATACACGAGTTTTTGCGTTTTTCTACGTAAAACACTGAGAAGATACATTTTCAGTAATTTTGCTTTTGATTCCCATATAGAGTGAGTTCCTTATTATTTATCGTTTTGTTGCCTAACATGCTGAAAAACACTCAAAATTTCTGGTAAGGTCGTTTAATTTCCTCATATAGTTGGCTTTGCATGCACTTTAGGGTTTGGTACATAACAGTCCGAAAAAAAAAGCTAAAATTAACTTTTTTGATAATATTCTTTGGTTCAAAAAATTTTCCTGAATTTTCCCAGAATTTTGGCATCTCGGTACCTATGAAGATGAAAATAAAAAAAATCCTATTTTTTTCTAAATAAAGAGTTTTATTTGTGGGTTTTAGCTTTTTAGTACTTAAGGAACTTAAAAAAAAAACACTCATAATACACGTTTTTCGTAAAGTCCTTTTGTTTCCCAAACATAATGTTCTTTGCATGTTTTTAAGCGTTTTTTTATAGATAACATGATAAAAAACACCCAAATTACGTTTTTGGTAATGTTATTCTGTTTCTCCATAAAGATTGTTTTGCATGCGTTTTAGCGGTTTGGTATATAAGGAGCTCAAAAACATTTAAAGGCAAGTTCTTGATAAAAATTGGTTTTATTCCAATGAAAAGTGATTGCCCTGCTTTTTAGTGCTTTATTGCCTATCACGCACAAAAACACTCAAAAGACATTTTTCTAGAAATGTCATGTTTTCCCATATAAATCTCGTTTCGCATGAAATTTGCGTTTTTGGTAACTAAGAATATGAAAAACACTCAAAACACACGAATTTGGTAAGGTTGTAATGTTTCTCAATTATGAGTGTTATTCATGAGTTTCATCATTTTGGTATCTAGGAATCTTCTCCATATCATATACACATGTTTTTGCGTTTTTTGCCTTGTTGTTCTTTTGAACTATAATACACTCATTATACACTTTTCTCGCAATGTCCCTCTCTTTCTCAATATAGAGTGCATTGTAGCAATTTTAGCATTTTTTTGTAGGTAACAAGCCCAAAAACACTCAAAATATACCTTTTTTGTAATGTTTTTTTTCTATTTTTTGATATTGGTTGGTTTGCATCCATTTTAGCGTTTTTCTACGTAAAACGCTGGGAAGACACGTTTTCAGTAATTTTGTTTTCGATTCCCATATAAAGTGAGTTCCTTATTTATTTATCTTTTTGGTGCCTAACATTCTGAAAAACACTCAAAAGACAGATTTCTTTTAAGGTCGTTTAATTTCCTCATATTGGAGGCTTTACATGCACTTTAGGGTTTGGTATATAACAGTCCGAAAAAAAGCTAAAATTAACTTTTTTTGATAATTTTCTTTTATCAAATAATAGCCCTGAATTTTCCCAGAATTTTGGCATCTCGGTATCTATGAAGATGATTAACAAAAAAAAATAAATCATATTTTTTTATTTCTTATTTAATTATTTTTCTAAATAAAGAGTGTTATTTGTGGGTTTTAGCTTTTTGCTACTTAAGGAACTTAAAAACACTCATAAGACATATTTCTCGTAATGTCCTTTTGTTTCCCAAACATAAGGTTCTTTGCATGTATTTAAGCGTTTTTATAGATAACATGATCAAAAACACTCAAAATACATGTTTTTGGTAATGTTATTATTTTTGTCCATAAAAGGTGTTTTGCATGCATCTTAGCTTTTTGGTATGTAATGAGCTCAAAAACACTTAAAGGCAAGTTCTTGGTAAAAGTTGGTTTTATTCCCATGTAAAATGATTGCTCTGCTTTTTAGTGGTTTATTGCCTAACACTCTGAAAAACACTCGAAAGACATTTTCTGGTAATATTATTTTTTTCCCTCATAAAGCTAGTTTCGCATGGAATTTGGGGTTTTGGTAACTAAAAATGTTAAAAACACTCAAAATACAGGCATTTAGTAAGGTTCTTTTTCTTAATTAAAAGTGATATTCATGAGCTTCAGCATTTTTGTATGTGAGAAACTTCTTTATGTACACGAGTTTTTGAGTTTTTTGCCTTGTGGTTCTTGCGAAACCATAAAACACTCATTATACACGTTTCTTGTAATGCCTTTTTCTTTCCTAATATAGAGTGCGTTTCATCCATTTTCGAATTTTTTGTAGGTAACAAGCTCAAAAACACATCAAAATATATCTTTTTGGTAATGTTATTCTATTTTTTCATATTGGTTGGTTTGCATCCGTTTTAGCGTTTTCCTACGTAAATCACTGAAAAGACACGTTTTCAGTAATATTGTTGAAATTGCTGAAAAAAACATTCAAAAGACAGGTTTCTGGTAAATTCGAGTAATTTCTCCAAATAGGTGGCTTTTGCATGCCCTTCAAGGTTTGGTACATAACTCCGGAAAAAAAAGCTAAGATTATTTTTTTCATAATAATTTATTTTTACAAAATTTCCGTGCATTTTTCCAGAATTTTTGTATCTCGGTACCTATGAAGATGAATAACAATTTTTTTTCTCTATAAAGTATTATTTGTGAGTTTTAGCTTTTTGGTACTTAAGGAACTTAAAAACACTCATAATACACGATTTTCGTAATGTCCTTTTCTTATACAAACATGGGGTTCTTTATATGTATTTAAGCGTTTTTATAGTTAACATGATCAAAAACACTCAAAATACATATTTTTGGTAATGTTATTCTGTTTCTCTATAAAGGGTGTTTTACATGCGTTTTAGCGTTTTGGCATGTAAGGAGTTAAAAAACACTTAAAGGTAAGTTCTTTGTAAAAGTTGGTTTTATTCCCAAGTAATGTGATTGTTCTGCTTTTTAGTGCTTTGTTGCATATCACGCTCAAAAACACTCAAAAGACATTTTTTTAGTAATGTCATTTTTTTTTCTCACAAAAAGCTAGTTTCGCATGTAATTTGGCGATTTCATAACTATGAATGTGAAAAACACTCAAAATACACAATTTGGTAGAGTAGTTCTGTTTTTAAATTAAAAGTGTTATTCATGCATTTCATCATTTTTGTATGTAAGAAACTTCTCTATATACACGAGTTTTTGCGTTTATTGCCTTGTGGTTCTTGTGAAACTATAAACACTAATTATACACGTTTCTCGTCATGTTTTTTTGTTTCCTAATATAGAGTGTTTTCCATCCATTTTTGCATTTTTTTGTAGGTAACAAGCTTAAAAACACACAAAATATATCTTTTTGGTAATGTTATTCTATTTCTTCATATAGGATGGTTTGTATCCACTTTAGCGATTTGCTAAGTAAAACACTGAAAAGACACGTTTTCACTAATTTTCTATTGGATTCACATATTGACTGACTTCCATATTATTTATCGTTTTGGTGCCTAACATGCTGAAAAAACACAAAAAAAGACAGGTTTCTGGTAAAGTCCTTTAAATTCCTTATATAGGTGGCTTTGCATGCACTTTAGGGTATGGTACATAACAATCCGAAAAAAAAGCTATAATTAACTTCTATGATAATATTCTTTTTTCCACATAAATTCCCTGTATTTTTGCAGAATTTTAGCATCTCGGTACCTATAAAGATGAATAACCAAGAAAAAATCCCATTTTTTAATTTTTTTATTTATTATTATTTTTTTTTCTAAAGAGTGTTATTTGTGGGTTTTAGCTTTTTGGTACTGAAAGAACTTAAAAAATCACTCATAATACACGTTTCTTGTAATATTCTTTCGTTTCCTAAACATAAGGTTCTTTGCATGTATTTAAGCGTTTTTATAGATAACATCATTTTGTTTCTCCATAAAATGAATTCTGCATGGGTTTTAGCGTTTAGGTAGGTAACGAGCTCAAAAACACTTAAAGGTAAGTTTTTGGTAAAATTTGGTTTTATTCCCATGTAATGTGATTGCCCTGGCTTTTAAGGCTTTATTGCGTAACACGCTCACAAACACTGAAAAGACATGCAAAGCCTCCCATATAAGGAAATTAAAGACCTTACCAGAAATCTGTGTTTTGAGTGTTTTTTTTAGCATATTAGGCACCAAAACGATAAATAATAAGGAACTCACTCTATGTGGGAATCCAAAAGAAAATTACTGAAAACGTGTCCTCTCAGTGTTTTTTCGTAGAAAAACGCTAAAACTGATATAAAACAACCAATATCAAGAAGCAAAAAAACATTACCAAAAATGTATATTTTGAATGTTTTTGAGCTTGTTACCTACAAAAAAAACGCGAAAATTGATACAAGGAAAGGAAAGGAAAGAGGAAAGGAAAGAAAAGAAAGAGGAAAGAAAAGGAATCCATTTTCGCCTGTTTTTTTTAACGTGTCAAGCTAAAAAACACAAAATCTACGTAAATCTTTTAAAAGACACGTTTTCAGTAATTTTCTTTTGGATTTCCATATAGAGTGACTTTCATATTATTTATCGTTTTGGTGCCTAACATGCAGAAAAACACTCAAAAGACAGGTTTCTTGTCAAGTCGTTAAATTTTATCAGATAGGTGGCTTTGCATACATTTTTATGGTTTGGAACATAACTCCGAAAAAAAAGGTAAAATTAACTTTTTTGATAATGTTTTTTCCACATAATTTCCCTGAATTTTGGCAGAATTTTGGCATCTTGGTACCTATGAACATCAATAACAAAAAAATAAAAATGCTATTTTTTTATTTATTATTTTTTCTCTATAAAGAGTGTTATTTGTAGGTTTTAACACTTTGGTACTTAAGGAACTTAAAAAAACATTCATAATACACATTTCTCGTAATGTTCTTTCGTTTCCCAAATACGGAGATCTTTGCATGTATTTAAGCGTTTTTATAGGTAACATGATAAAGAAACACTCAAAACACTTGTTTTTATAAATGTTATTCTGCTTTTCAATAAAGGAGTGTTTTACATGCGTTTTAGCGATTTGGTATGTAAGGAGCTGAAAAACACTTCAAAGCAAGTTCTTGGTAAAAGTTGGTTTTATTCCAATGTAATATGTTTGCCCTGCTTTTCAGTGCTTTATTGCCTAACACGCTCAAAAACACTGAAAAGATACTTCAGGTAATGTCATTTTTTTCCCACATCAAACTAGTTTCGCATGCTATTTAGGGTTTTGGAAAGAATGTGAAAAAAACACTCAAAATACATGCATTTAATAATGTTGTTCTGTTTCTCAATTAAGATTGTTTTTTCATGAGTTTCAGCATTTTGGTATCTAAGAAATTTCTTTATATACACGAATTTTTGCGTTTTTTGCCTTGCTGTTCTTGTGAACCAAAAGTTCTTTTGCCCGAAAATAATAAGGCACTCATTATACATGTTTCTCGTAATGTCCTTTTCTTTCCCAATAGGAAGTGCTTTGCATCCATTTTCGCGTTTTTTATTGGTAACAAGCTCAAAAACACTCAAAATATACCTCTTTGATAATGTTATTGTATTTCTTCATATTGGATGGATTTCATCTGTTTTAGCGTTTTTCTACGTAAAACACCGTTTTGAGTAATTTTGTTTTCGATTCCCAAAGAATATTGCCAGAATTTTGGCATCTTAGTACCTATGAAGATGAACAACTAAAGAAAAAGAAACTTAAATTTAACTTAAAAAATATTCATAAAACACATTTCTCGTAATGTTCTTTCGTTTTTCAAAAATAGGGTTCTTTGCGTGTATTTAAGCGTTTTTATTGGTAACTTGATCAAAAACACTCAAAATACATGTTTTTGGTAATGTTCTTCTGTTTCACCATAAAGTGTATTTTGCATGCAATTTAGTGTTTTGGTATATAAAGAGCTCAAAAACACTTAAAGGCAAGTTCTTTTTAAAAATTGATTTCATTCCAATGTAATGTGTTTGCCGAGCTTTTTAGTGCCTTATTGCCTAGAACGCTCAAAAACACTCAAAAGACATTTTTTTGGTAATGTCGTTTTTTTCCCACATAAAGCTGGTTTCGAATGCAATTTGGGGTTTTGGTAACTAAGAATGTGAAAAGCACTCAAAATTAACGCATTTAGTAAGATTGTTCTTTTTCTCAATTAAGAGTGTTGTTCCAGAGTTTCAGCATTTTAGGATGTAAGAAACTTCTCTATATACACGAGTTTTTGAGTTTTTTGCCTTGTAGTTCTTGTGAAACTATAAAACACTCATTATACACGTTTCTCGTAATGTCCTTTTCCTTCCCAATATAGAGAGCTTTCCATCCATTTTCGCGTTTTTTTGTAGGTAATAATTTCAAAAACACTCCAAATATACGTTTTTGGTAATGTTATTTTATTTCTTCATATTGGTTGGTTTGCATCCATTTTAGCGTTTTTCTACGTAGAACACCGAAAAGATACGTTTTTAGTAATTTTGTTTTGGAGTCCTATAAATATTGACTTCCATGTTATTTATCGTGTTGGTTCCTAAGATGCTGAAAAACACTCATAAGACCGTTTTCTGGCAAAGACGTTTAATTTCCCCTTATAGGTGACTTTGCAGGCACTTTAGGGGTTTTGTACATAACAGTCCGAAAAAAAAAGCTAAATTTATTTTTTTTTTATAATGTTCTTATTTCACATAATTTCCTGAATTTTGCCCGAATTTTGGCATATCGGTACCCGTGAATATGAATAAGAAAAAAAAAATATCGTATTTTTTTTCATTTATTTATTGTTTCTCAATAAAGAGTGTTATTTCTGGCTTTTAGCTTTTTGGTAATTAATGAACTTAGAAACACTTATAATACACGTTTCTCGTAATCTACCTTTCGTTTCCGAAAAATAGTGTTCTTTGCATGTATTTAAGCGTTTTTATTGGTAACATGATCAAAAACACTCAAAATACATGTTTTTGATAATGTTATTCTGTTTCACCATAAAGTGTGTTTTGCATGCGTTTTAGTGTTTTGGTATATAAGGACCTCAAAAACACTTAAAGGCAAGTTCTTGGTAAAAATTCGTTTTACTCCAATGTAATGTGATTGCCTTCCTTTTTAGTGTTTTATTTCCTATCACGCTCAAAAATACTCAAAAGACACTTTTCTAATAAAGTTTTTTTTCCCACAGTCTATTTTCGCATGCAATTTGGGGTTTTGGTAACTAAGAATGATAAAAGCACTCAAAATACATGCATTTAGTAAGGTTGTTCTGTTTCTCAATTAAGAGTGTTATACATGAGTTTTAGCATTTTGGTATCTAAGAAACAATCCAAAAAACAAGCTATAATTAACTTTTATGATAATGTTCTTTTTTTCCATATAAATTCCCTGAATTTTGGCAGAATTTTGGCATCTCGGTACCTATGAATATGAATAACAAAAAAAAAAATCCCATTTTCTTATTTTTTATTCATTTTTTTTTTCTAAATAGTTTTATTTGTGGGTTTTAGCTTTTTGGTACTGAAGGAACTTAAAAATCACTCATAATACACATTTCTCGTAATGTTCTTTCGTTTCCCAAACATAAGATTCTTTGCATGTATTTAAGCGTTTTTATAGATAATATGATCAAAAACACTCAAAATACATGTATTTGGTAATGTAATTATGTTTCTCCATAAAATGTATTTTGCATGCCTTTTAGCGTTTTGGTACGTAAGGAGCTCAAAAACACTTAAAAGCAAGTTCTTGGTAAAATTTGGTTTTATTCACAAGTAATGTGATTGCCCTGGCTTTTAGAGCTTTATTGCGTAACACGCTCAAAAACACTGAAAAGACATGCAAAGCGTCCCATATGAGGAAATTAAAGACCTTACCAGAAATCTGTCTTTTGAGTGTTTTTCAGCATGTTAGGCACCAAAACGATAAATAATAATGAACTCACTCTATGTGGGAATCCAAAAGAAAATTACTGAAAACGTGTCTTCTCAGTGTTTTACGTAGAAAAACGCTAAAACTGATACAAACCAACCTATATCAAGAAGCAGGAAAATATTACCAAAAATGTATATTTTGAGTGTCTTTGAGCTTGTTACCTACAAAAAAACGCAAAAATGGATAGAAAGCACTCTATATTGGGAAACAAAGGGACATTGCGAGAAAAGTGTATAATGAATGTTTTATAGTTGAAAAAAAAAAAAAAAAAAAAAAAACAAGGCAAAAAACGCAAAAACTCGTGTATATGCTGAAACTCATGAATAAGACTCTTAATTGAGACACAGAGCAACCTTACTAAATGCGTGTCAAAAACACTAAAAGGCAAGTTCTTTTTAAAAGTTAGTTTTATTCCCATGTAATGTGATTGCCCTGCTTTTTAGTGTTTTATTGCCTAACACGCTGAAAAACACTCAAAAACACTTTTCTGGTAATGTAATTTTTTTCCCACATGGAATTTGGGGTTTTGGTAACTAAGAATGTAAAAAAACACTCAAAATACAAGCATTTAATAAGGTTATTCTTTTTCTTGATTAAGATTGTTATTCATGAGTTTTAGTATTTTAGTATCTTAGAAACTTCTCCATACAGTCGAGTTTTTGCGTTTTTTGCCTTGTGATTCCGGTGAAACTATAAAATACTTATTATACACGTTTCTCGTTATGTTCTTTGTGCTTTGTATCCATTTTCGCGTTTTTTTTTAATGTAACAAGCTCAAGAACACACAAAATATAGTTTTATGGTAATGTTATTCTATTTCTTCATATTGGTTGGTTTGCATCCGTTTTAGCGTTTTTCTACGTAAATCTTTTAAAACACACGTTTCCAGTAATTTCGTTTTGGATTTCCATATAGAGTGACTTTCATATTATTTATCATTTTTGGTGTCTAACATGCTTTTTGGTGCCTTTTGCTTCCCAATATAGTGTGCTTTCCATCCATTTTCGCGTTTTTTGTAGGTAACAATTTCAAAAACACTCGAAATATACCTTTTTGGTAATGTTATTCTATTTCTTCATTTTGATTGATTTGCATTCGTTTTAGCGTTTTCTACGTAAAACACCGAAAAGACACATTTCCAGTAATTTTGTTTTGGATTCCCAAATAGATTGATTTCCTTGGGTTTTATCGTATTGGTTCCTAACATGCTGAAAAACACTCATAAGTCAGTTTTCTGGCATAGACGTTTAATTTCCCCATATAGGTGGCTTTGCATGCAATTTAGGGGTTTGGTACATAAGAGTCCGAAAAAAAAGCTAAATTTAACTTTTTTGATAATTTTTTGATAACTTTGCCCGAATTTTGGCACCCCCTTACCGGTGAAGATGAATAAGAATGAAAAAAAAATATCGTATTTTTTTATTTATTTATTTATTTTCTCAATAAAGAGTGTAATTTCTGAATTTTAGCTTTTTCGTACTTAATGAACTTAAAAACACTCATAATACACGTTTCTCGTAATGTCCTTTCGTTTCCCAAAAATATGGTTCTTTCCATGTATTTAAGCGTTTTTATTGGTAACATGATCAAAAACACTCAAAATACATGTTTTTGGTAGGGTTATTCTGTTTCACCATTAAGTGTATTTTGCATACATTTTAATGTTTTGGTATATAAGCAGCTCAAATACACTTAAAGGCAAGTTCTTGTTAAAAACTGGTTTTATTCCAATGTAATGTGATTGCCCTGCTTTTTAGTGCTTTATTGCCTAACACGCTCAAAAACACTCAAAAGACATTTTTCTGGTAATGTTATTTTTTTTCTAACAAAAAGCTGGTTTCACATGCAATTTGGAGTTTTGGTAACTAAGGATGTGAAAAGCACTCAAAATACACGCATTTAGTAAGATTGTTCTGTTTCTAAATTAAGAGTGTTGCAGAGTTTCAGCACTTTGGAAAGTAAGAAACTTTTCTACATACACGAGTTTTTGCGTTTTTTGCCTTGTAGTTCTTGTGTAACTATAAAACACTCATTATACACGTTTCTCGTAATGTCCTTTTCCTTCCCAATATAGAGTGCTTTCCATCCATTTTCGCGTTTTTTGTAGGTAACAATTTCAAAAACACTCAAAATATACCTTTTTGGTAATGTTGTTTTTTTTTTTTCTTCATATTGGTTGGTTTGCATCCATTTTAGCGTTTTTCTACGTAAAATACCGAAAAGACAATTTTTTAGTAAATTTTTTTTTTTGGATCCCCATATAGATTGACTTCCATGTTATTTATCGTGTTGGTTCCAAAGATGCTGAAAAACACTCATAAGACCGTTTCCTGGCTAAGACGTTTTATTTCCCCATATAGGTGGTTTTGCATGCATTTTAGGGGTTTGGTACATAACACCAAAAAAAAAAGCTAAATTTAACTTTTTTGATAATGTTCTTATTTCACATAATTTCCTGAATTTTGCTTGAATTTTGGCATCTTGGTACCTGTGAAGATGAATAAAAAAGATAAAAAAAATATCACATTTTTTTTTTATTTATTTATTGTTTCTCAATAAAGAGTGTTATTTGTGGCTTTTAGCTTTATGGTAATTAATGAACTTAAAAACACTCATAATACACGTTTCTCGTCATCTCCTTTCGTTTCCCAAAAATAGTGTTCTTTGCATGTATTTAAGCGTTTTCATTGGTAACATGATCAAAAACACTCAAAATACATGTTTTTGGTAATATTATTTTGTTTGACCATAAAGAGTGTTTTGCATGCGTTTTAGTGTTTTGGTATGTACGGAGCTCAAAAACACTTGAAGGCAAGTTCTTGGCAAAAATCCGTTTTCCTCAAATGTAATGTGATTGCCCTCCTTTTAGTGCTTTATTGCCTATCACGCTCAAAAACACTCAAAAGACACTTTTCTGGTAGTCATTTTTTTTTCCACAAATCTATTTTTGCAATTAATTTTGGGTTTTAGTAACTAAGAATGTGAAAAGCACTCAAAATACACGCATTTATTAAGGTTGTTCTGTTTCTCAATTAGGAGTGTTATACATGAGTTTTAGCATTTTTGTATCTAGGAAACCTCTCCATATAAGGGGATTTTGCGTTTTATACCTTGTGGTTCTTTTGAACTATAAAACACTCATTATACACTTTTCTTGCAATGTCCTTTTGTTTCCCAATATAGAGTGCTTTGCATCAATTTTCGCGTTTTTTGTAGGTAACAATCTCAAAAACACTCAAAATATACCTTTTTAATAACGTTTTTCTATTTCTTGATATTGGTTGCTTTGCATCCGTTTTAGCGTTTTTCTACGTAACGTACAACCTTACTGAATGCGTGTCAAAAAAACTAAAAGGCAAGTTTTTTCGTAAAAGTTGGTTTTATTCCCATGTAATGTGATTGCCCTGCTTTTTAGTGCTTTATTGCCTAACACGCTCAAAAACACTCAAAGACACTTTTCTGGTAATGTCATTTTTTTCCCACATAAAGTTAGTTTCGCATGGAATTTGGGGTTTTGGTAACTAAGAATGTATAAAAACACTCAAAATACATGCATTTAGTAAGGTTGTTCTGTTTCTTGATTAAGAGTGTTATTCATGAGTTTCAGCATTTTGGTATCTTAGAAACTTCTCCAGACAAACGAGTTTTTGCGTTGTTTGCCTTGTGATTCTGGTGAAACTATAAAACACTCATTATACACGTTTCTCGTTGTCCTTTTTTTTCCTAATATACAGTGCTTTGCATCCATTTTTCCGTTTTTTTTTTTTATGTAACAAGCTCAAAAACACACAAAATATACTTTTCTGGTAATATTATTCTATTTTTTTCATATTGGTTGGTTTCCATCCGTTTTAGAGTTTTTCTACGTAAATCTTTTAAAAGACACGTTTTCAGTAATTTTGTTTTGGATTTCCATTTAGAGTGACTTTAATATTATCTATCGTTTTGGTGCCTAACATGCGTAAAAACACTCAAAAGACAGGTTTCTTGTAAAGTCTTTAAATTTTCCCAAATAGGAGGCTTTGCATACACTTTATGGTTTGGTACATAACTCCGAAAAAAAAGGTAAAATTAACTTTTTCGATAATGTTCTTTTTTCCACAAAATTTTCCTAAATTTTGGCAGAATTTTGGCATCTTGGTACCTATGCACATGAATAACAAAAAAATAAAAAATGCAATTTTTTTTATTTATTATTTTTTTTTCTCTATAAAGAGTGTTATTTGTAGGTTTTAACGTTTTGGTACTTAAGCAACTTAAAAACATTCATAATACACATTTCTCATTTCGTTTCCCAAATATAGGGATCTTTCCATGTATTTAAGCGTTTTTATAGGTAACATAATAAAAAACACTCAAAACACTTGTTTTTGGTAATGTTATTCTGCTTCTCCATAAATGAGTGTTTTGCATACGCTTTAGCGATTTGTTATGTAAGGAGCTGAAAAACACTTCAAAGCAAGTTCTTGGTAAAAGTTGGTTTTATTCCAATGTAATATGATTGCCCTGCTTTTTAGTGCTTTATTGCTTAACACGCTCAAAAACACTCAAAAGACACATCTGGTAATGTCATTTTTTTCCCACATAAAGCTAGTATCGCATGCTATTTGAGGTTTTGCTAAGAATGTGAAAAACACTTAAAATACACGTATTTGGTAATGTTGTTCTGTTTCTCAATTAAGATTGTTATTCATAAGTTTTAGCATTTTGGTATCTAAGAAACTTCTTGATATACACGACTTTTTGCGTTTTTTACCTTGTGATTCTTGTGAACCACAAGTTCTTTTGCCCGAAAATAATAAGACACTCATTATAGACGTTTCTCGTAATGTCCTTTTCTTTCCCAATAGGGAGTGCTTTGCATTCATTTTCGCGTTTTTTCTAGGTAACAAGCTCAAAAAAACTCAAAATATACCTTTTTGGTAATGTTATTCTATTTCTTCATATTGGTTGGTTTGCATCCGTTTTAGCGTTTTTCTACGTAAAACACCAAAAAAACACGTTTTCAGTAATTTTGTTTTCGATTCCCAAAGAATATTGCCAGAATTTTGGCATCTTAGTACCTATAAAGATGAATAAGAAAAAAAAATGTTGTATTATTTATTTTTTTCTCTATAAAGAGTATTATTTGTGGGTTTTAGCTTTTTTGTACTTAAGGAACTTAAAAACACTCATAATACACGTTTCACGTAATGTCCTTTCGATTCCCAAACATAAGGTTCTTTGCATGTATTAAAGCGTTTTATAAATAACATGATCAAATACACTCAAAGTACATGTTTTTGGTAATGTTACTCTGTTTCTCCATAAAAGGGTGTTTTTGCATGCGTTTAAGCGTCTTGGTATGTAAGGAGTTAAAAAAAACACACAAAGACAAGTTCTTCGCAAAAGTTGGTTTTATTCCCATGTAATGTGATTGTTCTGCTTTTTAGTGTTTTGTTGCATATCACGCTAAAAAAACACTCATAAGACACTTTTCTGGTAATATCTTTTTTTTCCCACAGAAAGCTAGTTTCGCATGTAATTTGGGATTTTTCGTAACTAAGAATGTGAAATCACTCAAAATACACACATTTGGTAAGGTAGTTCTGTTTCTCAATTAAAAGTGTTATTCAGCATTTTGGTATGTAAGAAACTTCTCTATATACACGAGTTTTAGCGTTTTTTGCCTTGTGGTTCCTGTGAAACTATAAAACACTCATTATACACGTTTCTCGTAATGTTCTTTTGTTTCCATCCATTTTCGCATTTTTTCTCAGTAAAAAGCTGAAAAACACTCAAAATATATATTTTTTTGGTAATGTTATTCTATTTCTTCATATTGGTTGGTTTGCATCCGTTTTAGCGTTTTTCTTCGTAAATCACTGAAAAGACATGTTTTGAGTAATATTAATGAAATTGCTGAAAAACACTCAAACGACAGATTTCTGGTAAAGTCGTGTAATTTCCCCATATAGGTGCCATTGTATGCACTTTTGGGTTTGGTACATAATTCCGGAAAAAGCCTATTTTTTTTTTTTTATATGTCCTTTTGTTTCACAGACATAGGGTTTTTTGCATGTATTTAAGCGTTTTTATAGGTAACATAATCAAAAACACTCAAAATACATGTTTTTGGTAATGTTATTCTGTTTCTCCATAAAGGGTCTTTTCCATGCGTTTTAGCGTTTTGGTATGTAAGGAGTTAAAAACACTTAAAGGCAAGTTCTTCGTAAAAGTTAGTTTTATTCCTATATAATGTGATTATTCTGATTTTTAGTGTTTTGTTGCATATCACGCTCAAAAACACTCAAAAGACACTTTTCTGATAATGTCATTTTTTTCCCACATAAAGCTAGTTTCGCATGTAATTTAGGATTTTCGTAACTAAGAATGTGAAAATACTCAAAATACACACATTTGGTAAGGCAGTTCTGTTTCTCAATTAAAAGTGTTTTTCATGAGTTTTAGCATTTTGGTATGTAAGAAACTTCTCTATATACACGAGTTTTTGCGTTTTTTTGTCTTGTGGTTCTTGTGAAACTATAAAACAATCATTATACACGTTTCTCTAAATGTCCTTTTGCTTCCCAAAATATAGTGCTTTTACATCTATTTTCGCGTTTTTTTGTAGGTAAAAAGGTTAAAAGGTAAAAAGGTAAAAATAAAGTTAAAAAGATCAAAAACAGTTTTTGGTAATGTTATTCTATTTCTTCATATTTGTTGCTTTGCATCCGTTTTAGCGTTTTTTCTACGTGAAAAACTGAAAAGAAACGTTTTCAGTAATTTTGTTTTGGATTTACATATTTACTGATTTCCATATTATTTATTGGTTTGGTGCCTAACATGCTGAAAAACACTAAAAAGACAGGTTTTTGGTAAAGTCGTTTAATTTCCTCATATAGGTGGCTCTGCATGCACTTTAGGGTTTCATAAATAAAAATTCGAAAAAAGCTATAATTAACTTTTTTGATAATATTCTTTTTTCCACATAAATTCACTGAGTTTTGGCAGAATTTTGGTATCTCGGTACTTATGAAAATCAGTACAAAAAAAAAAGCATTTTTTTTATTTATTTTTTTATTTTTTTTTCTCTTTAAAGAATGTTATTTGTGGGTTTTAACGTTTTGGTAATTAAGGAACTTAAAAACAGTCATAATACACGTTTCTCGTAATGTCCTTTCGTTTCTTAAAGATAGGGTTCTTTGCATGTATTTAAGCGTTTTTATAGGTAAAATAATCAAAAACACTTAAAACATGTTTTTTGTAATGTTTTTCTGCTTCTCCATAAAGGAGTGTTTTGCATGCGTTTTAGCGTTTTGGTATGTAAGGAGCTCAAAAACACATAATGGCAAGTTCTTGGTCAAAGTTGGTTTCATTCCCATTTAATGTGATTGCCCAGCTTTTTAGTGCTTTATTGCCTAACACGCTCAAAAACACTCAAAAGACACTTCTGGTAATGTCATTTTTTTCCCACATAAAGCTAGTTTCCCATGCTATTTAGGATTTTGCTAAGAATGTGAAAAACACTGAAAATACACGCTTTGGTAAGATTGTTCTGTTTCTCAATTAAGATTGTAATTCATGAGTTTCAGCATTTTGGTATCTAAGAAACTTCTTTATATACACGAGGTTTTGCATTTTTTGCCTTGTGGTTCTTGTGAACCACAAGTTCTTTTGGTCAAAAATAATAAGACACTCATTATACACGTTTCTCGTAATGTCCTTTTGTTTCCCAATAGGAAGTGGTTTGCATTCATTTTCACCTTTTTTGTAGGTAACAAGCTCAAAAACACTCAAAATATACCTTTTTGGTAGTTTTTTTTTTCATATTGGTTTATTTCCATCCGATTTAGCGTTTTTCTACTTAAAACACGGAAAAGACACGTTTTCATTAATTTTGTTTTAAATTCCCATATAGAGTGACTTCCATGTTATTTATCGTTTTGGTGCCCAACATGCTGAAAAACACTCATAAGACAGTTTTCTGGCAAAGACGTTTGATTTCCCCATATAGGTGCTTTTGCATGCACTTTAGGGTTTGCTACATAACAGTCGAAGAAAAAAAGTTAAAATTAACTTTTTTGATAATGTTATTTCACAAAATTTCATGAATTTTTCCCGAATTTTGGCATCTCGGTAACTGTGAAGATGAATAAGAAAGAAAAAAAAATATCGTATGTTTTTATTTATTTATTTTTCTCAATAAAGAGTGTAATATGTGGCTTTTAACTTTTTCGTACTTAATGAACTCAAAAACACTCATAATACACGTTTCTTGTAATGTCCTTTCGTTTTCCAAAAATAGGGTTCTTTGCATGTATTTAAGCGTTTTTATTGGTAACATGATCAAAAACATTCAAAATGTATGTTTTTGGTAGTGTTATTCTGTTTCACCATAAAGTGTATTTTGCCTGCATTTTTTTGGTATATAAGAAGCTCAAATACACTTAAAGGCAAGTTCTTGTTAAAAATTGGTTTTATTCTAATGTAATGTAATTGCCTTGCTTTTTAGTGCTTTTTTTGCCTAACACGCTTTGGAAGTTTTTAAATTTATAATGTACCAAAACGATAAGACATGCAAAACGCCC